>NW_027526361.1:27742617-27807936 GCF_048455015.1 Haemaphysalis longicornis
GATCTCGCTAAACTCAAGTTTCCGCGGTTTCTCTACCAATACAGGTGGCTTTCTCTTACGACACAAGTCTTGAGGTGAAAACATAGTTAACCGGCAGCGTAGAGCATGGGTTAGAGGAGGAGCATGGCTTTACGATAGCTTATTCTGACTGCTTCTATCATTGGGCGTAGTTCTCCTTACTAAGGCACGGAAGTATGCTAAAGACGCTTCTCTAGCATTGCTTCCTTTCGACGGAAGTTAAAAGTCGTCACGGTGTGCCAGATTCACTCACCTTTTAAAAGCGGTGGGTGGGTGACTCCCTAGTGAACGCTGCAAGCCATTACACTTTGTAAGCTAGAGTTTGCACAGGGTCTTGCAGCCAAGCGCATTCTTTCTTTTAGTATGCAGTTTTTGCTACACGTGATTAAGCAGCTGAGCCAAGATTTCTTAACCGGTCCGTTTGCGTCCCGCAGCTGTTCCATACATATCAAAATGTGGCTAGCGCTCCGTTTAGACGCGGAATGATATTGAACATTGAAGACCTTGACAGGCCTACATTATTGCCTCGCGTTCAACCTCCCACACTTTTGAATGATTGAACACAGCTTAGAGTGAGTTTCGGGGATTGATGCGATGTCGGCAGCGTTCTTTCAGGTGCATAGACATGCACAAAATGCTTGAATAGAGCTCGACACCTAAAACGGTGGTGAAGTCACGGCGTCATAACAATGTCTTCCACGCCGCATTAGCATCCGGGAGGGGGCGCGCCCACCACGGTGGCTGCTTGCTTGGGCTCAAAGACTTCTTCACAATGGCAGTCACCATAATTAGACGAAATGGGTTTCACAGGATTGGCAGGGCAGCGTTATTAGGGACAAGTACGTAGACGGGAATCTAAACAGTGTAAGGGCACACAAGTTTTTCATGTCAGGAAGGCGTCCGGGAGCGGATTGTTTAGCTATGCACTCCCTAAGCAAATGTGAACTGTCATTGTTCTGCGTTGCACTTCAGGTCTGCAACCATTTCCTTTTACGGCTAACTACAACTCACATGTAAAGTATTTAATATTTCTGCCGCTGTGAACTCAATTGGCCTATGTTATCTCGAAACCTGCTGACGGAAAGCGTGAATTCGTTCTATAAATGCGAACTTCGCGAACAGAGGACTCCGCTGCGATGATTGATTGATTGATTGATTGATTGATTGATTGATGATTGATTGATTGATTGATTGATTGAGTGAGTGAGTGAGTGAGTGAGTGAGTGAGTGAGTGAGTGAGTGAGTGAGTGAGTGAGTGAGTGAGTGAGTGAGTGAGTGAGTGAGTGAGTGAGTGAGTGAGTGAGTGAGTGAGGTGTATTACAAACGTAAAGTAGCGAAATTGGGTAATATATAGCAAAATAGTGCAAATAAAGCAACACGTAAGTCAAACTAACAACCAGCTGAATGAGATGCAAACGACATTAAGACGTTCGTGGAACTTTGTCACTAGATAAAGTCATCTATTTAATCCCTATTGTCTAGAGAAAGGAATATATAGCAGTTACAGTATTTCACCTCCTAAGAATAGTAGTCGTTAATTCGTGTGTTTTTATAAAGAGGAAAAGGTTATTCTTAGAAAGGAGGAATGCCTTTAATGATGAAGAGAAGTCAGCCTGGCAGCGAGCTTAGTTCGCTACTTCACATGAACATGAGAGGGGTGAAAATGAGCTTAAGGAAGCGAGACACAAAAGTTCATACAAGTACTAACAAACGCAAATAAGAACGCAGAAGTTGAGAGACGCAGGAACACGCACACATCGCACGCACAGCTTAGTACTATTTGAGAAATTTTGATCTCGACGAATGACACAGTTTCATCAGTGGTCACACGCTGGCAGTTGTCATAGGTCCGTAGTAGCAGTGCCTCTAACGATGTTAAAAATGATGTGAACATTCTCCCATGAACGTTCGAGATTTTTATATTAGTCTTTATAAGGAAAACCGAGCAAGAGTGGATAATTCTAATGTTGTAGGGACAGCAACTTTCTAGCCGAGAACGAAAACGGTCAGGTTAGACGTTTTTAAGCGTGGTCCAAGGACTCCTGGCTGCCGCCTAAAAGGGGGAAACGGATCTCCAACCTCTTGCTTTTCCCACCGAGCACAAAATAAAGTTGCTCTCTCTCTCTCTCTCTCTCTCTCTCTCTCTCTCTCTCTCTCTCTCTCTCTCTCTCTCTCTCTCTCTCTCTCTTCTCTCTCTCTCTCTCTCTCTCTCTCTCTCTCTCTCTCTCTCTCTCTCTCTCTCTCTCTCTCTCTCTCTCTCTCTCTTTCGAGAAGATATATACTTCGCGTGGTGTTAATTAATCATTGCGTTCTCAATCTTATGTTCGAAAATAACAGTTCTTAATTTTACTGCTTAGAGAATGCCTATTATCTTTGGAGAAGTCCAACAATAGTTTTTTCTCTAGTGATAAATATTCATTTACACTGTTTTTTAGAAGATTATGGACATTTGGGACAACTCGCATAAGGGTCTTGTAACAAGCGGTCATTTAGGGTATCAGACCAGTCACAACAAATACCTTGAATTTCATGAATAATACAGTGATCAGGAGCAACTTGATGAAACTTCACCGTCTTTAGCACTCTCAGCGCCAATTAAAAGTTTAGCTGGATGGCCATTGGTAATATACGTGACTTCCCGCTAACGCTTACCTTCACGCTGACCATAGACAAGTGAATTCATGTAAACAATAGTGATAACAATAAATTAGGGGCAAGATAGGAGTTATTTCAATGTCACAGGGATTTATTGTTGCTTTGTATGGTGGAGTGCGTTTCAATAGCATCAAGTAAACGGGGTCTAGATAAATTGGGACAACACTAGATTTAAAATGCACGCGCTTGTGTTTTCTGACAGCTTTATTTCCTGTAAAGTATACTTATGAAAGCTAACCTCTTCATTCCAAGGAAAAACAAGCATTCATTCTCAAGCACTACACGATAAGAGCGGTTACTGGATCCATTTAAAGGCCTCCAGTGCTTAACGGTATCATAGAAACAAAACCACGCAATGGGGGTGTCAACCGTGCGGATAAGCCGAATGAGCACAAGTTAGGGAGAAAAAAATGAACCCCAGAAATGTCGTAGTATAAAGTCAGCCAAAGAAAAATGCGTAAATGTGCCACCAAACAGCTGTACCCCCTCTAACCATTTCTTATCTTTTCTGTGTAAGCTATTGTCTCCGTTGGCGACAAATTGTGTCTTTGTGGGGACATGTAGGCATACGAGTTTATAAGCTTTTTTTTTTAATATGAACGTAAAATTAAGTCTAACGATGGTAGAATGAAATACAATCAATCAACAACATCTGTAAAAATTACCTTGTCCCTCTCGCTCTTTCCAGGCTGCTCGTCAAGCGTGTGCTTTATTTTCAAGCGTTTTTTTTTTTTCGTCCAAGCTTTATTTTTTATATTTTAACTCGCTCGAGCTGAATGTAGTGGCCTAATGCAACAATGACGTTCGAAATATAGGCAATATATTTGCGTGTAAACATCTGTAACGGTAATGGTATTCAATTATTCGGTTAATTATTCAGCTGACCACAGTCCCAACATATATCCCGCATTGTCCCGTGAGACGAGTAATCCCGTAGCAAAAGCACCATCCACATGGGTTTAACTGTACTTGTTCTTCAAAAAATAAATGTGTGTTCAATGTGAAGATAGTGCGTCTGTGTATACATGCACTGCTCCAACGTTGCATGCACTGACAGCCCCTTCGTTCCTCTCTGGCCTGGCCGCAGAATTATGCCCGCGGTACAAGCGGCAACCCCAAGGCGCCCTCGCTGGCGGACAACTACATGCAGCTGTCCCACTTCCACCAGGTGAGCCCGATGGGGTCCTTCTCTTTTCTAAGTGCAGAGCACTTTAGGGGCTAGCCTTGTCGTCTTAGCTCGCTCGCTGGACCCAAGTAGAGGCACACGGCCTTCCGTCGTAGCGGCTGTCGTCGCGGCGTAACACCGAGGTTTCGGAAGGCAAGCGGTTTTTATAATCATAAACGTTCGAAACTCGTGAACCGCTGGCGCTTGTCATACATCTCCCCGTTGTTTAGCGCAAAGAAAACTGCAGGTACATTTGTGGCAAAATATACGTAATTAACCGCCAGTGCCCGCGTTCATTTAGTGAGCAACGCTCGTTGGGTTCGTTTTTACGATAGTATGCGAAAAAAAGTGGCAGTGCAAAGCCGACACGGGCGGGAGAAAAAACAAGCCCAAAATGAACAGAACTCCCGCTGGCGCAGTTTCAGGCGGGGGCGCGCGAGAACTGTGAAGGCGGGAAATTTGAAATGCGTTGGGTGGCAGCAGAGAGCGGATAACGGCGGTACAGTTCATTATGGCGAATCACTGCTCTCCACTTCCGACAGCTTTCACGTTGAGTGGAACGGGTTTAATTATTTCTGTTTCGCTCTTCGCGCTAAGTTAAGACTGCAGTGGAATGCATAGGTGACCACAAGATGCGGTGCTAGGGGAGGCTAGTGGAGGGCCGAGGAGATTTTGTTGTCGCTCCTTCTTATTTACCGAATTTAAATACCTTTAAACGTAACAAAATCCTGTCAGATGTTTGTGATCTTCCAGATGCGCACAAAACAGTTAAGGTTGGTTCGAAAGTTTATTGCAAGTTATTTTTGCATCGAAAGTCTTTAGATGTGTAAAATGTCTCTGTGCTCCGTCTTTTGCCAAAAAATTTCTAGCCATGCCCTCGCCCTCTGGTCACACTGACCGGCTTGCCTAACACTTCAAAAACTCCCGCAGACGCGTAAACACTGTGTGGTTTTGAGTCATAGTACCTGCGCCATACGAAACTTGGTGAAACAGGGCAGCTGAGAAGATGTAGCCACTCTCCCATGTTTGCAAGCCGGTGAACGCATACGCTGCATAGCAACTCCCACGATGCGAAGCGTGAAAGAGAAATGGGGACAGGTAGATTTATGTACAGGTAAATTTCCCTCTACTTTTTCCGGTAAATTTTTGGCTTGTGGGGAAAAATAACGATTTACCAGCCCCGGCTTGTATGCAAACATCATGAATTGCGTACGTAATCAGTTGTGTGTATAGGTATAGTATTATGTCAAGGAAAGTTTGACATCCACCTAAATGCAGCCATACGGCTACAAAGGAAAGCCATACAGCTTTCTCGGAAACTTCGCAGTTGAAGAAAAATTCGTCCTGGACCAGGACGAATTTTTCTTCATCTGCGAAGTTTCCGAGAAAGCTGTATAGCTTTCCTTTGTTGCCGTATGGCTGCACTTAGGTGGATGCCAAACTTTCCTTTACAGAAACTTACTCCACCTTGGGGATTTCCCCTAAATCTGGTTGATTAACACCAGGTATAGTATTAGTAAGTAACGAGATTTTCCTATGCTTATACCGCTATGGAATCACAAACTTTGGAAGCTCCTTCCGAAGCTCCAAATTTTGACGCAGCCGGCACCTTTTTTTGACCTTGGATCAAGAAGTCTGCGTTCTGCGATAAATATTTATTATGACTTCAGCTGTACTAGGCCGGATATCCGGGCGTCGTGAAGAAATTGAGGATGGCGCAGAGGCATTCTTCACGATGTACTCATACGTCTTGTGGCGAAGCTCACCCTCTTCGAAGTCCGTGTAACGAGTCCATTGTGGTAGACGCGAAGTACAAAAAAAAAGTGTGGCAATCACGCGACAAAATAAAACTGTCAAATGAACTGAACGTTCGGTTATATTCTGTCGTAAGAGATTCGACATTGAATTATTTTGCGAAGTAAAATTACTCGAATGCTAATTAATATGCCGCAGAGCGTGAATGATGCATTGCTATTACATCTACAGTGATGCTGTTATATCTATCTTAATTTTTGCGATTATTTATTAAAATATCACAGGGCGATCACAGCTACATGATGGGAACCGACGCCTTAAACTGCATGTTCGTTCATTCAAATTCAGTCATGATTTCCTTCATAAATAGGTGATATTGAGTTTTAGCGAGATATCGGGTGA
The DNA here is from genome assembly GCF_048455015.1 of Haemaphysalis longicornis. NCBI lineage: Eukaryota > Metazoa > Arthropoda > Arachnida > Ixodida > Ixodidae > Haemaphysalis > Haemaphysalis longicornis. The sequence goes on from NW_027526361.1 coordinate 27,748,613, forward strand.
CGTGATCTTGAAGCATTGCCTTCATCGCGCCACCTCTTATCGACACGCTAGTCTTCTCGCCCTTTTCTTCGTCGTTCTGAAGATGTGCGCTTGTACACGGTAGAAGAGCTTGCAGCAGATTGCCTGCCAATTTTTTCTCTTCTCATGAGTCTCGACTGTACCTAGCAAGCTAGCTTTGACATTTATATTGCACAGTCGGGCCTACAGGTTTTCATTCGTAATTGTAATTTTCCCTTTCCCTTTTTCTTTATCTGTTGCTTATAAGCCCTTCCCCTCTCTCTCACCTTGCATATTATACTTCCTACGTCAGTTTCGTCGATAATTAAGCCTCTTTAACGGCACACATGAAAAAAGAATAAGAAATAAACAAAAAAGCTAAAAATCTTAGAGCAGCTGAGCATATATGAGTTGTGGTTGGATGCAAAAACTTTAGTGTCCAGTAAAACGCCACTGAGTGCTCCTTCGAGTTTAGCGCTGTGAGTAACGTACGTTCGCTTCCCTGCGTTTTTCCTCGCCCTACTTTCGTCGGTGGCGCCTATACCCGCCGCGGTGACTCAGTGGCTTAGGCGTTTTGCTGCTGAGCACGAGGACGCGGGTTCAATTCCCGGCCGCGGTGGCTGCTTTTCTGATGGAGGCGAAAAGCAAGAACGCATGTGTGTACGAGATTTCGGCGCACGTTAAAGATCACCAGGTGGTCAAATTTAATCCGGAGCCCTCCACTACGGTGCGCCTCATCGCCTGTGTTGCGTCGGGGCGTGAAACCATAACAACAATCCAATCAATCAATATCAGTGCGCATGCATAGGCGTGTCGTTTTTTGTGTTGCAATAAGTCGAAGCACGCGTTATGGAACACCTCACAACCAATTGGAGTTTCGGAGCTGCTACAGACATTGGATGCCGCCGACGCCGGCTTTTCCACCCTATTTGCCATTTAAAGCCTTCGCTACTTAAAAACTGTGTTACGAACACAGTGACGCAGTTTTACGCCACTACATGCTACCACATTTTTAGCGCAGCAACCGGCGTAGGCGCTATGTGTATGCCTTACCTCACTGAAAAATCGGTTATGCAACGAGAGCATTGGTATTCTCGAAGAGCTCTATCTGGGTATTTATGAGCCCTAGCTGCACCTGTGCGACACGCGTGCTGCTTGGGTGAAGGCTAGGTATTAATTTGGACATTCCTCGATGTCACCTAAGTTTGCCGAAATAGCGCACACACGGGAATCTTGCTTTTTCGTCTCCACAAAAAGAACGACCATTATGACTGGCAACTGAACCCTCAACCCTCAACTGAAGTGAACCTCAACTGAGAGTTGAATTGTGTTCCATTTCGCCCTCAATTACGAGTTCAACTGTGTTTGTCGTTGCGTTTTTTATGTGTATGCTGTACTAGGTTATACGAATGAAAATGTATATTGCGTGCAAGTATTTGTAACTTTACTTCTCTGTTCAAATGTGCGCCGATCATTGCTGTCAGTACTGGTCCAACCACCTCGTCAAGCTTCTTGAAACAACAGCTTTTTGTTCATGGATCGTAACAAAAGGGAAAAAAAATAAAGATGTGATGTGACCCCGGCTAGTGCGTGTCCCTTTGTGTGCTATTTAACACCAGCCTACATAAAGCACAACGCGGACATATTGCTGGTGGAGCGAAAGGGTGTGCCAAATGGCGAGGCGAGCCGAGGTCGCAAGCTTACGGCTGGTCGCAGCCTCCCCGTGTAACCCCGCCACCGCAAAACGAACGCCGCAGCCATCAGTGACCGGAACGTGCGATAAGGCCCGCTCAAAACGCAAGGATCGCGCTTGCCCGCATGGCGTCGATGCAACGCGCGGCAGCCCAGCTTCGCTACGCGTCCTGGCTGTCGCTGTAATTAATGTTGACCGATGCCGCGTGATGGATGGTTTTGTTCATGCAACTTTCAATCGGTCCTTCTCTCTTGAGTTTGCAGACGGCGTCGTTTATCGGCCTCCGGCGATCCAACTCGTTCCTAGCCACTAGCACCGACCCCATCCCCCCCTCCCCGCCGCGGCCTTTATTTCTTTTCATCGACGTTTCGTTTTTGGCGGGAACGCGCCAAGCTCGCATTTCCTGTTTTGTAAACAATGATAAATTTGTCTTTTTTGTCTTTAGCCAGCGACGTCGCTTTTCCGCAGCACCCGCCGTGTGCTGTTCCTATTAGACCGATAATTAGTCTTCCTCACAAGAGGCCATCGATCACTTCAGGGCTCCCATGGTCCTAATTGCCAAACTTCTGCCCGCTCTGAAACTTTGAATTCAATCTTTCTAATCTGGAGCATGCAGTCATCTTTTTTTTTTGTTCGAAGCACTCTGCTCGGCTGTCGTCAGCTATTACTTCAGTGATAATCGATAAATATGGCACCCTTCTTACTCTGCTTCGAACTTGCACATTTGTTGGAAAAAAGTGTTAATGGTCTTTCGAATTTTGTTACAACTACAAAAATATTGTCCACGGATAAAAGGAGACAGGGGGGTGTCAGCGCTGCGGTATTTGACGTGTCCAACATACCTCATTAACCAGTTTTTAAAACCTAACCCTGCTAACAATAAATTCCTAAGTTACTTAGCGAAATAAGCTGTCGCTGTCACCATATCTCAAAAAGTACGTTTGGCGTTCTCATACCACCAAAGAAATGCGATGTGTCAATGTAAAATTCTTTCCAGAATCAATTATTTATTGGCCTCGAGTATCACATTTGATGTCTTTGTAAGGCCCGGTTGTAAAATCAGCTGGTAATTCACTTTAAGAAACAGGCACTGACAAAAGTATACCTCATTTTTGGTTTCTTTTCAAAAGACACCGAGGTTTTTTGCTGGATAACAACACTCGGCAAAAAAGCTGGACATCTTTTTTTCTTCCCAAAAAATGTTGAGACTACTACGAAGAGCATACTGATCTTGTGGGTGTTACTTCTATATTGTTGATACGTAGTGTACTACCCACAGTACAGAAAAATACGATGATACAAAATAGCTGGATGGGTATTCCGCCTTATGTGACTATAAAAAAAGTTGCACTTTTTTGAAAAATTTAGTATGACGCGCTGGCGAATAGAGGTTAGAAGTGGTTTCGTATTTTATGTCATTTCTCGCTTATTTATTCATAAGAGTATGTTAAATAAATGCTTTCGTGACGCAGTAAACTTTTATTTTGTTATTTGTCCTGAGCTGTGTCGCTGTAACCTGCTCAGTCCTGCGAAAGGTGCGTTCTGCGTGTACACAAGGTTGAGATGAGACATCGTAATGAAGTGGGCCCGGCACATGTAGTCAAAACTAAATACCCGGTGGCTGGGCCCGCACCTTTTCGTTCACATTGTTAGATCAAACTTCCGGCAGTGCATTCTGCACCTAACGGCCAAGCAGAATGAACAACAAAATCTAAACTCAACGACCGCAAAACGAAAACAAAAACCCTCCTGCCAGAATCAAAACGCGAGGGGCGAAATGAAGACGCAAAACCTTCGATTGACTAAAACGAAAAAATTCCATTTCGCTGAGCTTTACCCAAACGCAAATGTTTTGTATACGCTTTTGTACATCAATTTTCTGGAATTATCGGGGACATTTACGCTCTTCAATGGCTGCCCGCTATTCCGCGGCCTACCCATGCCGCGCTAGTAGGTAAACTGCCTGACAAGAGCGAGCGACCGCACCAGCGATATGGCGGGATGCGAGCGGCGGTGCTGACTGGTGCCAAATGGGGCGTGATGTAGAGCTGCGACTGGCGAGCGAGAGCGGCGCCCAAGCTCCAGCCTGGGACAGTCAGCACTTTATCCCCAGCCGAAACCCCAAGTGGGTACGGGCTAAACACTTCTAGGACATCATCATCATCATTATCGTCGTCGTCGTCGTCGTCGTCGTCGTCGTCATCGTTATAGCAGGAGGATAAAGTTGGGAGCCATCTGAGGGGGAGGAGTTCAGGAAGCCTCCCACTTCCCCTTCCTCCTTTCACCCAGTTTTGGGCAGAATAAAGTTATTATCATCATCAAGGCGTTTCGGCATACGCCACCACCGATGGCGCAAGTCAGCCAATACAAGCTTTGCTTGAAAATGGAACTTTTCTGCTAGTGGTCCCAAACAGAAAGTGTATTTTGGAAAAGTAATTTGGAGTCTCCGAAAATATAGTCAGGTATAATCAGAATGCATTGCGACATGACTATGGCCCGGTATGTTAAGGCGTTAAAAAGAGACAAATAGCCATAAACTTAGGCATAAATAACAGTAACATGAAATTTTCGAGAGAACAATAGGCTCAGATAGAAGTGAAGTCCGAATATATTATCGCCGATTACAACCTACAAGGCTTCCAATTATTACCTGTACTTGATGTCTCTAATGCTTAAGTTATCAAATGCATTTTTTTTATGGGAGGTAAGATTTCTGTTATATTAAAAGTGGGTACATACAAAGACGCGAATAAAATCCAACTCACGTCGCATAAAAATAAACATTGCACACCGAATTTAAAGCAGAAGAAGGAACACAAAAGTGTTGAAGAGTATTAACAAAATGTCACAATGTTAACAGAGTATTAACCAAGTAGCTACGTTAAAAATGTAACATGGCGAGTCTGCTATCATGTAGTGCGGAACGTTTCAGTTCGGTGACTGCGATACGATGAAGGGGCCGTCAGATGTAAGGTGAATGCGTGAATGAAACCCAAAATAATCAGAATTTTTTTGCGCTGAGGCGTAGCTTCGCACCCTCAATGCACTGGTGGAAGTTCCCCTATAACGATTATGTACTTGTTAAACAATCGGGTTATTTCGATAACCCCATCGCACACATATCCTTAAGCGGGCGTAATATTCTAAGCGCCCATTGCGCCAGCTTTTGAAGGGCAATCGCTGAAGTCTGGAGAAGGGGTGGCGCTGCAAAGAAAAGGAACCTGGCGCTAGACAAACACTGGCAGCCAACGAAAAAAGAAAAAAAAGGAACAAAGAAAGAAAAGGGAACAAAGAAAAGAAGGGCCGTGGCGGAGGAAAAGACGGGGGGAAGGGGGGGGGGTTGGGGGAGAGGTGATGTTCAGAAAGGCTGTTGTGGCGGCGCGGTATTTTAGAAAGACGTAAGCTTTGTTTGCACACGGTGAAAGGCGCCGGTTTCGAGTGAAGGGAGATTGGGGGAGGGGGTCTGCGTGAGCGGTCAGGACCGTTCCGACGGTGCGCGTTAGTTCCCGGCGCTGCAGTCCGATTCGGCAAAGTAAAGGGTTTTGTGAGGATTGCTGACTACCGTAAATAAGGAATGTTTAAACATAAGAGGCTTCATATATAAGCAAAATGCGTGATCATAACGTGTCATCCCTCTCAAGTGGTGTTTAAGTGACAAGTCAAGGCTGTCGAGAGCGAGGGGTACAGTAAACAGCATGTGCACCAAAGACGTGCAGAGAAGGTGTATGAAGGCTGACATTGCGCGCACACTGCCTCACGCCCTGCGTTGCACGAGAACAGCAGAGTGCTGCAAGTGTAACGCATCCGTGTTACGCATGCAAGAAAATTTTGCGTTTCATGATCCGAAGTGGGCGTTAAATCATTCCTGTGTAGTCGTACCACTGTGTTCGCTTTTTAATGTTGGCGGACACGAGCGTGTGCGCGACAGTCGGGTAATGTTAATAGCCAGGGTAATTTTACTACCCATCTCAAGGGCTGGCCCCTCTGACATTGTTGGAACCATAGAGAAACAAAACATAGAAGGGACCAAAAGGAGCCCTGCGCTAGGTCGGCTGGCTGCTGCCGAAGCACATGGGTTGTGCATCTCGTCACGGTCTCCTCTTGGTGGTGGCTTCAAAAGCGCGATGAAACCTACCAAAAAATCTTAAGAGAAAGTCCGTCCCAAGCCGGCACAACGTTCAGTAAAAATAAGAGGGGTGCGCTTCTTTTTAGATATACAACGATGCTTAGGTACAAAAAGAAAAAAAATATTCGAAATGTTGGAGCGGAATACTTTTTTTTTTTGTGATGCGCAAGGGGCTTCAGTATTTCATAGCATTACTGTCATGGAAGAGCGTTGTTACCTTGTAATTTTTTTTTGTTCGTCCGAGTTACCTCATGGTGAATTGAGCAGCAAGATAGTTAAGTTAAGATGGTGGCTTTACGAACTATTAACTAGCGCCAAGGTTAATCTACTATTCAGAATTCTTGGTCCGTGAAAATACTGTGGCAGACTGCAGTCTATCGTGAGACCCGGAGAAATTGGCCTATAAACAAACCATCATGGCCCGAAAACATGTGGATCGAAATTCAATTGCGGGATAACATATGCATGCCCCCCCCCCCCCTTTTTTTTATCTATCACATTAAGAAAAGTGGGGATTTGGGACCTTTCAAAATTAGATTTTGAGTTCGGAATTTTCTTCAGAACTACTTTGAAAGTGTTTGCTCTGTTGATGCTTCGAAGGAAATAAGGGTGCCTCCAAGATTTTTTATCAACTAGAACGGCAAGATAGACTCATATTCGCGCATCCACAAAAACAAAATGAGCTGTCTCAGGGCCGCATTGTTGATATGAAAGTCGGTGCCAGCATTCGTTTTCTTGCACAAACCAGCACGGTAGACTTGTCATGCAATGTTTGCTTTTGTGCAAGACGCCAGAGTCTCAAGGCAAAAACCAACATGGGGAGGGGGTGGTTGTTGTGTGGGATAAGGCGGTGTTATCCTGGCTGGATATGCTGGCCATTGCTCCACCCTAGCTCATCCTAATTACTCAATATTAGGGTCCTTGCTCCACAAGTCTGCCAGTGCAGTCTCCTGAAGGAAGCTTAGTAGAAGGCCCGACACGTCTATGCGCAGCATCCAGTGTACCCTTGGGAAGACGATGTGGTCGAGGGTGTTGTGTGGGGCTGCCAACTTTCAAACCGCTGAGAGCATTGCAGTCTGTTTGACATCAAGCTCTGGGCAACACATTACATAGTGGTGTACATCCCCTATCATTGCACATGACGAACGCACGCAACATGAGTAAAGCGAGTTCACGAGTTACGAAATTCCACGGCCCTAGAAAACTCCAATACATTGTGCGTCAAAATTTTCGTAGGTCTTGCGTCCTCCTCTTTCGGCTCCCTTCGCAGCTTTTGCTGGTTCACAATTCGGTCATAACACAACAACAGTTTGGAAAAAATTGCCTTGTGCAATGAACAAGGTAAAGGTAAGCAGGCGTCAAATAAAGCATGATGTACTATTAGTTACTCATTGCAACAGTTTTTAAGGCCATTCACCTTTAGTCCACGCTAAGTTGATCTGAATGCCTGCAGAGTAAGTATGTTGAAGATTTTGTCAGCCTCTAACACTTTGAGGTTAACAACTGTTTGCACGCGCTGACAAACCTTTCTGTTCAGAAATGGAATGGGTAAAAAAAAAAGGTAGCTACGTCGAGCTTGTTACGGACGCCTTGCGTCATATTATTCGTCTTCTGTTAGTTGCAACTGATGCTCCTAGCACCTTGCTAGGCAATACAGCCTGTGTAGAGTCGGAAGTGCGTCGTTGTTTGAAAGGCGTCGGCGAACAATACAAGGAGGTGCCTTTAGAGAGCCAGGCATTGTATATCGTACACCATTTTATGAACACTGCATTCGCTCAGAAAAGGTGGCTTCCCGTCTCCTGCTCGATGGCCCTGTCCATGTGCGGACGCTCACAGAAGTGCGCCCACACACGCGTGCACTCGCGCACACTTGTACACTCACAGAAACGAACAAACATACACTCATAGATAAAGAAATAAAAACGGCTCTTTTCAATGTGGTTTTACTGCATCCGTTGCAAACATTTTCTAGTGCCTCGGAGTACGTGATAAGCGAATGAAAGAATCCTGCTTTGATCGTGCACCTCCTCTCGGCACCAATCGCTCCTCCCTCGCTCGTCTTCGGGCGAGAGCCACCGTCACTGCCGTTGCGCACGCACCGGTCCTAGCGTATACGGCCACCTCCCCTTTGCCGAATAAAAGCCGCCTCGCAGTCCTGTGGCGCCGATCATCAGGGAAATTAAGCGGCTTTGATCGTCGCACAACAAAGTGACCTCGCTCCACTCGCTATCGCATACAAAAGCAACTCCGGGGCGAGATTAAACCGAACGACGGTGAACACGAGAGCCGGGACTTGGAAAAGCAGTTTCGCTGCCGAGAGGGCCGCCTCATCGCCAGGAAAAGAATGGCGCCCCCCGGGCATAAAAGCTCCTCCTGCGGCGACAGCAGCAGCAGCAGAATCAGCGAGCAGTCATCAGCTGGCAGATCTCGGCGAGCGCTTTTGCCGGCCGCCTCAACGCTCGCAAAAAGGCGGCCAAGAAAAGCAAAGCCGCTAGAAGCGTTGCCGTGGCAACGGGCGCGGCGGCCGAGCTTTCTTGCGAACGCGGGTCCGAAAGGGGTGAAAGCTGTAAGTCCGGGGCCCGCAGCGAAACATCGAGGGCACAAAAAAAAAAAAAATTTTGAAAAGGAGGGAAAAAGGAAGAGCAAAGAGGGAGCGGAGGACGATAATCACGGCTCGTGCGCCCTCGCCCACCGCTGCGACGACAAAAAGGAGGGGGAAAAAAGAGAGCCGCTTGCTTTGGAGCGTGAATAATTAAGGCGCCCGAGGAAAGGAAGAAAGCCGTACACTTGCTTATTAATTCAAGAACTGACGGCAGCCCCGGCGTCCAATGGCCGGCCGTTTCTGCCGGGCCCAGTTGAGACGTGCACGCTGTGCGAACGCACTGCAGTCGTCGCGGCTTCACAGACGCCGTTCTTCGCAGTCGGCGAGTCTCTTCGGCCACTTGCCCGCTGCTGTCACCGCTTCGACTTCTCGCACCACGCGCGACTGATTCGCCTGTTGCTGCCGCCTGTCTCGCTCGGACGACTCGCTGACTGCGTCGCGCCGTTCAACTAGGGCGGCCAAGAGCACGTCGTTTTAGTGCTCGCTGAAACGTAAAAAATGCTGCCACAAAAAAGGGCCTCCTTTTTGTCGCAAAGTAGCTCAGTAATCTTGCGTGCATTCGTGAGGGAAACGAAGGGTTTCCTCACAACGACGCTAGCTATCCGCAGGAGCAGCCCGGTTAGGGGATCGCTGTTGTGCACGTTTGGCAGTAATGCGTGCTAATTGGTATTTCGGTATAAATTAAATGAGTCTGTAGTAGTAATCCTAGTATTAGCAGTAGTATTAGTAGATAACTTTATTCCGCATAGAAATGGGTGTGGCTCCCCAGCCCAGGATCCCAAGAGACAATTTGGCGACCGCTATTCCGAAAACCAGTAGTTTCTGGGCGCACTGGCCAGTCTGGTATGTAGATCCCACTCCCCACCCCTCACCCCACCCCATTTACGACGACTTGGGCTACCATCAACTGTGAGGTAGTAAAATTTAGCCCTGCATTTCAGTTCTGTCAGGCTTCTATTTGGGTCAAGGCGAGCTTGCACTGGTTACACGCAGTAGCAAACTTTTGTTTGCTTCGTATTCGTAAAGGAACGTTATCAAAAGCTTTCAGTCACCAATGTGTGAAGAAGTTGCGAATTTCTCGGACATGTCATTTGGAGATATTCCGTAGTTGTACGGATACACTGAAAATGAACTTTATGGCTTAGTATAATCGCTGTAGTCAGACTTTCTAATGCGACTAAGTGTATTGGTTTCTTGAAAATACAAGTGAGTGAATATTCTAGAGAGCCGCTTTGGAATCAGAGGACATAGCCAAAGTTCTCCTGATTCCAGTATTGGCGAAACGTTAGACTGCTCCTGCAATATGGAACAGTCCGGCAGATATCAACGATGTAAAATGATAAATATGCTAGCTTCGTTAAGGTTAGATGATAGAAAGTAGCAGTCGAGGCAGCTTCGCTGAAGGACCACCCCGTGAAAATTGGTGTTAAGTACTCCTGCACTTGGTGCACAGCGATTTAACTGATTTGCACTCAATTGATGGTTCTGTGATTTCTTTTAATTGTCAGCAAGACCAGGACCACTGTAGGAACACTGCCTACAGTGACTGCGATATCCCCTTCCCCCGTCATCCTGGATATGACCTCTAACATTTTGCTGCTGTGAGCCTACCCCTGTGAGAGATTAGGTTGGCCTTGGGGTCGGTATATAAATAAACATACATTGATACCGTCTGGCCAGAGAGTGCATACAAAGCAAGGCTCTGACCTAATTCACCGGCGTTGCATGTGACTGAGCAGGCAGCGTTTATGTATATATATATATATATATATATATATATATATATATATATATATATATATATATATATATATATATATATATATATATATATATATATATATATATATATATATATATATATATATATATATGTATATATATATGTATATATACATACATACATACATACATACATACATACATACAGGGGGATGAAAGTTAAGTCGACAGATTTTTTTTCAGAATTAGATGCTTAGATGTACGTGAAGAACACTGCTACAGTGAGGTTATGCGCCAAGCGGGACACACAATGAGGTGGCAACTATTGATGTCGGTGGCTTAATTAACTAAAATTGAATAATTAACTTCTTAGCGGCTGCAGTAAGCAGACATGTTTGTATTGAAAAGTTAGGCGCAATCTTGTTTCTACGCAGTTTCATTTGGCAGAATTCTGAAGTTTTGGCGGCATCTGAAGTTACTGAAACCTCCGTGCTGTAAAAACAAAAAAAGACTACTGTTGAATTTGTTGGCGGCATCTGAAGTTTCTGAGGTTTATTTCTGAATACACAAAAGCAGTTAGTCTGACAGTTGGTTCCCACATACATGTCCAGGCCCGCTAGTCTAATACTGGCTCAATCAAATTGTGGCTCTGGTATTGGCAAATTGCATTGGGGGCTCAGGGGTTCCATTTAGTCGCATGCCATTTGAATGCAATCACGGGAGTGCAATACTGATTACTCTGATTAGGTGCCACACCGATGACGTCACTGCTGGTGTTGTGTAGCGGCAAATTTAAAAGTTTGTCAATTTGTGTATTTTTTTTCCTTTTGCAAAAATATTCATTTGGAGTCACAGTGGAGTAGAGGGCGTTAGAAAGGAATCGTACTTTTAAATAAAACCAGGTTGTATGGAGTTTTAAGGTCGGTGTGTCGTTGCATCCGAATGAGTCAGCTGTGTCCTGTACAGCCGCATCGGCGTACTTCGCCGTTCTAAAAAAAACAAGATGTACCTACAAAAAAAAAAAAAAAAAGAAAACAGCATTCTTCCTCGCATCAGCTCTCAATTACCGCAGCATCCCCAACACGTTACCTTACCAGCCGGCGTGTATTCTTTCAATAGGCAGGAAGGCTCACTATTCCCGGAGCTGGTGCTTTATGCACCGAAGCTATATCTGCGCTATGAGGAACGTTGTAATAGAAGGCTACATATCCGTTCATTTATAAAACCTGGGGATCTTTAACGCGGTTCCAGATCTCATACACAAGGCCGTTTTAGTTTTTCGCGTGCCTCAGAAAAACGTTCGCTGTGTCAGGAAATTGAACGGGCAATCTGGCCCTAAGAAAGAAGACAGACACCGCGTGGGAAAGGAAATCCATTTTCCGAGAAGCCATAACATTCGTGGAATGAAGGCCAAGCTGGCTGCCGTGTGTGATTAACGCCCCATATTCGTGCCGAACGGTTCCATATATAAGGCAAGGAAGTATCTGCGTTTGTCCAAGCGTCCTCAGTGCGCCGTATACAGGTCATTGTACGAATACTTCACCGGTTTGGAAGGTATCAAGTAAATTCATCAAGTAAATCAGAGGGTCAGTCTATGCCTCAACATAATGCCATTTCGCCATGCTTTTCTTGTTTGAATCCGCTATGAAGATTGTTTATCTCGGACACATGCAGTTTTCACATAGACTCCTGAAATGCAGACTCGAAGACCCCTTCAACTGAGCCTTAGAAGAAAATAAAAGCGTGAATATTGCGCATTATTATCGCTAACGAACATTCCAGGCAAACTAAAACAGAGCTCCAAATAAAGAGAGTAAACAGCTTGCTAGATACACAGACGAGTTAAATAAGATAAAACAAGCGCGCAAGTAAAACGACAAAAAACGAAAATGCCGGCTTGCCCAGTGTGTTATATACATGATAATGTCAACCTTCTCCCCTATCCTCCTATTCCTCTGTATCCTTTCCTCCCTATCCCTCCTACACAAGCAGGCGTCCCGGTGTCCGCCCACTAGGCGAGACAATTTACGCCTGTTGGTGGATCTTCCCTTTCCAATGAACAATACATACATACATACATACATACATACATACATACATACATACATACATACATACATACATACATACATACATACATACATACATACATACATACATACATACATACATGCATGCATACATACATACATGCATGCATACATACATACATACATACATACATACATACATACATGCACGCATACACACATACACGCATACACACATACATACATACATACACACACACATACATACACACATGCATACATACATGCATACATGCATGCATACATGCATACATGCATACATACATACACGCATACATACATATACACACATACATACACACATACACATGCACACATACATACATACATACGTACTTACATACGTACGTACATACATACATACATACATACATACATACATACATACATACATGTATGCATGCATGCATGCATACATGCATGCATGCATACATACATACATACATACATACATACATACATACATACATACATACATACATACATACATACATACATACATACATACATACATACATACATACATACATACATACATACATACATACATAGAATCAGAAGCATGCGACTCGTATGAACGCGGTTAGGCGAAGTAAGCAACAAAAGATATATATGTACACATGGACAGCATGATTCCTTTCTAACAATGGCTCAAGCTTAAGAAAATCCACAACGCACGTAAATCAATGAGTATCGGTAGTCAGCACCTACAGTTTTCTTCCGGGATGATTATGGGCCATCATTCATTTGATGTTTCAGAAGAAATATTTACCCTTAGAGGATCCCGATACCTGAGGACATTTTTCAGGGTGCACAGAATGGAGAACTATCGAGGAGTGTGCCTAATGGGGAAAACGATTATACTTAAGCATTATTTGCTAAAATTGCTGCTTAAGTTCATATGAAGTGGTGCATTGTATATAACCACGAGCCGCCATATTCGCCTGTTATCAAACTTTCAAGCCCGAGGAAATACACAAACTCTTGATTTATATATCTTCTACTTAAGATGAAGACAGAGTTTAGCAAAATGGCGGTTCCTTTTGTCAGAGCACACAAATGAAAACTGATTGCCTGTGGTGCGGTTATTTTGCATTGTCCTAAAACACGCGCTTGCTGCCTTATAACTAGCATTTCTCCTGCAATGCGTGTCCAGTTTTTCGCACTATGATGTCTTTTAATTTGTATTCATTCAGAAATAGCAGCCTTGTCAACCACTCGTGTGGGGAACTAAGCCTGACAAAATGTAATTTTCTGTGGATGAGCATAAAAAGAGCAAAGCCGAAGTTTACATTTCTTTTCAGTTTATACTGATGCTACAACACAAAATAACTTGCTCTGACAAGAACCACGCGTGGCAAGTCTGGTTGCTTTCGCACGAAAATCTTTCCATCACTAACAAAAAAGTAGACTAGCTAACAGTGCACGGGACGAATACCAGTAAAACTCACCATCTGAAGAAACGTTGTCGTCCAATGGGACATGGGATCAGATATCCGTCCTGTTTGGTATCCACACGCGTACATCCACGCAGCAACACAAACGTTTTACAAGAGGCTCGCTCAGCGGGCAACACTGCGGCCTCTAGCAGGTAGCAGCTAGCCGTCTGTACCTCGCCTGGCGGGCGCTTTTGGATTCACGTGATTTTCTTACAATTTCGTCCACTCACAGAAATGCTGAGAACTTCTGAGCCAATCACACAGCTTCAAGACGACAGTCAGCCCGCCCTTGCAGGAGAAACCGGTTGCAAACTTTTCCTCAAATACGGAGCGGTGGGAACAGCACACCGTGCTACCCTCCCGAGCGCTTTTCGTCACAAAAGAGCACCCCACCCTCCAAGAAAGCATCTCTTACCGAATCGCCCCAAAGCGGCGCTTCGGCATTCGCTCCCACGATGTTGCGTCGCTTCCGCCTTAGCCTCAAACCTGGATAGGGAGAAAAAAAATGGTGGCCACCTCGAAGGGGGGTCCCTTTTACCAGGTTCTCGCTGAATTGGGAGGAAAATCGCCTTCTTCCCTACTCGAGTCCCACCGGGGGGAAACGCCTTACGCGTCGCCGGGAATTGTCCTCTGGAACAAGGTTTTCCAAAAGAAAGGGTTCTCTCGGCGCGCTCTCGGGAGAGGCCGCTTCGCTGGGCTCTCCTATGCCCGGTCGGGCGCTGTTCCCACGCTTGGCCTGCAGGGCCCAGTGGACGGTCGCGATAGACTTGAGGCGCCTGGAAATGTGGTAGGGTGGGTGTACAGCATAGAATAAAAGGCGCATCACTGTTTGGTAGCATCCCCTCAAGAGATGAAAACTTTGTGAATTTATTTATGCAACAGAACGGAGAGGGAAAATAATCGGAATTCCGTATTTATGGCTCTCTCCTGGCGTTCTAGAAAACGTACCTCCTTGTTTTGTCTTCATGTAGGTGGTGAATGGGCAAATTATTAAAAGGCAAAAATAATAGCCTAACAAAATATTATGTAACACCGGAAGAGGTACTAAAACTGCTGCCTCTAGAAAGTGCTCACTCACTCACTCGCTCGCTAAATAACTCGTTGACTCGCTCGCTGACTCGCTGATTCGCTCACTCACTCAATGGCTGACTCACCGACTGACTGACTGACTGACTGATTCACTCTCACTCACTCACTCACTCACTCACTCACTCACTCACTCACTCACTCACTCACTCACTCACTCACTCACTCACTCACTCACTCACTCACTCACTCACTCACTCACTCACTCACTCACTCACTCACTCACTCACTCACTCACTCACTCACTCACTCAGCTTAAAAGATGCACAATGACAGGCGCCTTTTTAAAACAGAATGTTATGCAATAGTAAGCCGGGCCCTAACGAAGAGCTTGTCCCAGCGTACGTCTTGATACGTTATCATCGTCATCGAGACCTACCCCTCGTGAGAGAAAGGAGTAAGGCCACACCCTGACCTAAGTGAGGAGAGGCACATCCGTTTCTTTATTAGGTTGAGCAGTGGATCAATAGGGTATACGAGACACTTCGTTGGAAGATGATTGCGCTCCTTACTGGATAACGTCGGATATGAATTGTGGGGAGTTCATGGGTTTGCTTTTTTACGACACGCTTATGAAATGCTTTGTTCTAATAAATTTTTTCCGATGCGGAACTGATGTAAATTTTTTCAATGGCATTGTTCATTTTGTGTGATTTTGAGCAGCGAGTAACATTCGTGTTTAGAAGAACTTATTGTTGGGCGAGTTGGTGCATCTTGGTGAAGAAACACGGACTTTGCGTGAAAAAGACAACACATATACAGGAAGATTGCCTTTGTCCCGCCCTTTCTGTGTGTGTTGTTCTTTCGCGCAAAGGCCGTACTTATTCACTAAAATTCGTGTACTTGAAGTAACCACTTGCTTAGAAGATCCGCGCTAAACGTGTTCTGTGCGTTCCTGAATTAGTCCGCCGACAAGCTTAGTTTTTCGGTGCAAGTTTGTGGCACCCGTAAGAGCAATATAATAACAGTAATAGATTCGCAGGTATAGAACAGGGTCTCTTGCAATAATTCTGGAAGCAACCGTAAAACGGTCTTTCGTGCAGCCCCCGGTGGTTTGAAGTACAAGCTGTTTCAAGGTGTCGCAAGGGAGACGGGACTTCCTCTGGGCTTGTCGGCGTCCGAGTGCGGTTCTAGTTTGGAGAAAAAAGTGCAAGAGCGTGGCGATAGCTGTTAAATGTCTAGCTCGACACTCTGTTATTCCACCAGCACAGCGAAGAACCTTTCTCCCGCTTCGTTGTCATTATTCCGATCCCTGTGCGCATCAAGGAGGGAAAGTTCCCGAGCTGCTCAACTTTGTTAACCTCCATTCCCTCGCCCACCGTCGCCTCTTCACCCTCACCGCCAGAACGAAGAAGAAAACTAGACAAAGACGGATGCCAAGCAGCGAGATTACCGCGCATGCGTCCGCTTTCTCTCTCGAACACCCGGCTACATGCTTAACGCTCCCCCTGTGATTTGAGCGCAACTCGTCGTGTTGTTTTCTTCCTGTTTCCCCGGTCTCCCATTTTTTACCTGCTACTTCTACGCTCCGCCCCCAATGCCGGGAGCGAATGAAAAATTTCCCCCTGTCTCGAAAGCAGCAACCGAAAGACAAAATATATATATCCACCGCTGGCTGAGCGCGTCCGGTGAATCGATTTTTTCCCTCCTCTCCTCGGTGTCCCTTTCTTCTTTTATGCCGCTACGCGCGCGAAGGGGCTTAGCAGAAATGGAAATGTCGGCCGCGCGCTCATGGCCAAAATGAGCGCGCGCCTAAAATACGCGCCAAGAGAGAAACGGCGAAGAAGGGGCAAGAAGAGAAAAAAACGCGCGAAAACTGGAAGCACGCGCGCGCGCGCGGGCGCCCTGCAACGACGCGTGCTTGCTTCTCCGCACGGTTGCCGCGTTGCTCGGAGAAGCCCTCTTTCTCGTCCGTGGCGTCAAGAGCAAAAAGAGCGCGCGCAGCCGGGCGCACGCGGCCGACGGGGAATGAGAAAAGAAGAGCCGGGCTGCTGCGGCGGCCCGGCTGCCGCCTTGCGCCTCACGGGCAGGCCTTCGCTGCGAGCCGAGCCGTGTGTTTGCCTCAAACAAAGAAAAGACGCCGCAACGAGCAGAAACACCAGAACATCCGCCTGTGTACGGGAGAAAGTGCGCCACGGACCGGGCGCTCTATAAAACGAGCGCCTTTATATATAGAGAGAGGGTGGTGAGGAAAAGGAGGGTTGGGCGCCAGAAAGAAACGACGTGCCCCGCTTACTTTGCCGCTTTTTTTCTTCTTTCCTCCGAAAAGAGAGGGGTTGTCTAGAAGGAGCGAGGCGGTTGCGAGGCACGGATTTTGAGCGTGATATCGACTGCTCGGGGCAACGTGGGGAAACAAGCGATTCTGCCCGTCGGCGTCTACGCTCATGCATCAGTGCTAGCCGCAAAGAAGTTGTCCTGTGAGCATTTGTTGGTGTCCTCTTAGCTACCGGCGTCGATGTCGACGCCCTGCAACGGTTGCAGCGGACTATTTCCCTCGCAATGATAATACGGTGAAACGCGGAGCAAATGTGGAACTTTGTCGGCATACAACGCTTTCCCGACTCTCTCATCATAAGAAGTTCCTTCGTTTAGCGTTCTTTCGTTCGCCGGGTGTCCGCAACGGCTATAAATGGCGCTGTAATTCTTCCAGCGGCCATACGTGGAACTGCTTGATATAAAAATTACATTGGCTGCTTAGATAACGTTTGACTATTTGACTAAAAACGAACGGGTCTATGTTCTGGCTATTAGCTCATATATCTCATTTATTAGTAATCTACGATTTTGTGACTATTTCAAAAGAGACCTAGCTTCGAGTGAACTCCTATTGCACCACTATTACCGTCTTAAAAATAACACGCCGTGCAAAGCGGCGGGTAAGCTGTTCGGCTATCTATTAGCCGGCGATATGTAGCATGCTGGTGCGTTAAGTCTTGAACGGCTTGCGTTGTTCGTCCTGCTCACTCGCATACGGCTACCGGTAGTATGCAGCTTACCGCTCACCTGTCAAATCGTTTAGAACTAGGAAGCCTTCTCAAGTGCTCAAAACTCGCTGCCTAAGTTTTCTTATTTTTCCTGAAACAGTATTAGAGACTTTTCTTTATAATTTCTTGCCAGCACATAGCAGCTAATGTAGTAATAAACTGGAATGAAATGGCGAATGGGGGCACCAACTGGAAAGGAAAGGAGAATGCAAGATAGGAAAAATATATCAATAATGAATGACATGAAACAAAATCAAATGAAGCAGAGTAAGAGATAAAAATGTGTACACGAAGAGAATGCTCGTAGTATAGTAGGGGTGACAAAAGTTCCTCATTCTTAAGCGAGCTGAAGAGGCCGAAATAATAAAGCTCAGATTTGCACAATGATGTAGTTTTGATTACTCGTATGTGCTTCTTATGCCTATTCTATTGCATTATCGAATCTTACTCGCTGATGATACAGCTTCAGATGAGCCATAGGAATGTTTAACTATTTCAAGCTTGAAAGAATCAAAGATTTAGCTACGCGGGTTAGTTCTAGCACGTTAATTGTTGCGCGCAGTGGACAGTTAACAACTGCCCAAGTGTCGTCAGAGAATAGCCGAATGCACTCCCCACATTTACCGTAAGCTTGGTTTTTAACTGTAAAAGGGTGGTAATCTGGGCGAGACGGTGCGGTGACATCTCGACAACAGTGGAAAAAAAAAAAAAAAGAACAATACGACCGCCGGCGCTCGTATAGTTCCCATCTTTCGTCCCTGTCCTTCTTCGCTCTGTTGTAAAGATGTGCTTGTTAACGTTGTGTCGGTAGCTTGTACTGTAAACTGCACTTCAAGTTTTTTAAAGACGATAGCCTTTCTTGGGCTTCTTAAACCTAGAAATTTTGGTCTGTCTGTATGTCTGTCTGTCTGTGACTCGATTCAGCCACCCGGCCAATGTAAAACAAGGCCTGCGCAAAAGTCCTATACAGTCACAGCTAAATCTACCCGTCTAGTCCGGGGTAATTTTTATACTAGTCAACATTGTTGAAGAAGAACAAGACATTACGCAAATATAAGACATCAAATTAATACAGAAGTGATATTTGCAGTGTTCCTTTATAAAAAATCATGCATGCTTGATTTTTGCGAAATTAAATACTTCATCAACTGCAGAAAAAAAAATCACTCCACCGTCGCCTGCTGTCACCCGCGCCACTATAGGTTCTGGCGCCATTTTAAGAAATCAAGCGGCCACAGTTACGAAAGGTTACACTAGATAGGTTCCACGCTCTGCTTGGAATGCATGTAGAGTAGGCCAACGTGTTTCTATCAACGTTGAAGTAGGGCGCCTCGATTCACGCGCGTCTACGCCGTACGGCAGCGTTGGCATCGAGACACCCGGCCTGGAGCAGTGGAACGCGGTAAATTTAAAATGATTTAAGCAAACCTTTGGCGTCTTTACCTTGGGAGGAGCGCGACGCAAGAGGAACAACATGAGAGGTGAGCGGGAAAGGGAAGGCAGGCATTTACTTGGCAATAGTCGATAAAGACCATAGTCTTTTGTCGACATTTGCAACGAAAGGAGCAGAAATACGACATCCGGCGCTCGTATTGGGCCCATCCTTCGTCCCTGCCCTTTTTCGCTCTGTTGTAAAGATGTTGCTTGTTAACGTTGTGTCGGTAGCTTGTACTGTAAACTGTAATGGAAGTTTTTTTGCAACACCAGCCGATAGTTCACTGCTTGCGCCTTCTTTACATTTTCTATATGTGCGGAATTCTGATGTAGCCTTTACAAAAGTTCGAGAAGTTAACTTTTGCATTTTCACTGTCCTGAGCTGAGTTTATTATTCTTCCGGACATGCGTACTCAAACTTCAACATAAAATACATTGGCGCTGTATCCTACATAGCGCATGTCGGTGCCACATACGTATTGGCTGTATTTTGGAAACGAACCTCCAAAAGGGTGAGTAACGCTTGGCGGTAGGAAAGGAGCATTCCACATCAGAGAATAAACTCGGGTTGACGAGAGAGTAGTCCAATTTAAGGGGAGGAAGTGGACTTGAGCTGGGTATGTAATGTGGAGAAGTGACAAAAGGTGGACCATCAGGGGAAACGGAGTGTCTACCAGGAAACAGGGCAACAAGCTTAAGAATACCGTAGTTTCGCGCGTATAACCCGCACCGTAATTGCGAAAATTTCAATGGCGCAGTATGAGTTAGGATAATACGCGGGATTTTTTCTTTAGTGCAGCTTCACGCAATCCGCGTTGTCCCGTGAAGCTGTGCATCGCGTTGTGCCCTGAAGACGACCCTGTGTACAACAGTGATGACTGCGGCTCCAGTGATGGCTCTAGCGAGAGGAGTGACACTGATTGAATTGTGGCTTTAGCCTTGCAGTAAGTGTATCCTGCTTGTTAAATACACGCTTTTTCTGTCTACATAATATGTGATGTGTTGCTTGAGCAGTAGCTTTGGTGCAGCCTTTCATGTACCAAATGTGCGGGCAATATGCAGAGGCGGGTCATACGCGCGATAATACGGTACCATTAACTCGTAGACACGGAATGGACAAGGACAAGTGGCGTAGCCAAAAATATTTTGCGGGGATGGAGGAAAAAGGGTGTTCTACGCCGCCGGTAAAAACATGAAAAGAGAGCCTGCGCCTAAACAATATCCCACTAATTTCTCCGCTTTACTTATGCCGAAAGCGTAGGTGTTTCGTCCACTCCAACATCTGTATCAATACGAGAGCACACAGGTCTGCGGGATCTTGATTTATAAAGAATATTTATTGAGAAAAAGCTATAGTACAAGAAAGAACGCAAATTTACAAAAAATCTTTCGCGAATGATTACTGGTAATTATTGATGCAGTGAGCAAAAAAACATGGGAAAAAACCCAAATGGATGTGGCGGGGCGTGACGCCCAAAAATTTTGAGGGTGGGAGGGGGTGACACAGAAACGCTACCCCCGGCTACGCCCTGACGCTAGTTAAAAACGATTGCAGTAACATGGGAGAGGCTTTCGTCGTACAAGGGGTAAATGCGTACAAATTACATGATTTACAAATGGTTCATTAATGCATAAATACAGAGCGCACAATGATTTATCAGTTGAAACTGCTGTATATTCAATTCGCGTACATATTTGGAGGTAGAGATGTGGAAAATCACGTGCCGACTGCATAGGAAACACCACGGCGAGCTTCACCGTGAAAGCAGAACTGCGGCAGAGCCAAGTGAAAAAGAATAAAAACCTATTTTTTTGTATGCGAAAGCAAAAAATCGGTTTGAGGGAGAAATCCGGCGTAGGCGTCTGTTTTGCATGTAGCAGTGAAAAGGCCTCTACAGCAACAAAATGGCCTCTGGATTCCCATTGGCTGCGACGCGTTTCCTATCGCGTTTCCTAGCGTTTCCTAGCAGAAATAAAACGCAAGGAATGAATCTCGAGCCCGCAGGTAACGGCTAGGCATGCGCAGAGAGCTGAGGCGGCAGCGGGAGCTGTTCGGTTGCCACCCTCCTCGCGCCTAGCTTCGTGCTCTGGCCGCTTAATTCCGCACCTTTCGCCCAAAGGCGCAGCAGCCACCAGCCATTCAGGCGCCCAGCGGTGCCCAGAACGCCTTGCGGCGTTCAACTGGACATTAATGCTTTCGCATTCATGACTCAAAATAAGTAGTTAGGTGACCTCAGAGTTTGCTTCTCTCTCTCTCTCTCTCTCTCTCTCTCTCTCTCTCTCTCTCTCTCTCTCTCTCTCTCTCTCTCTCTCTCTCTCTCTCTCTCTGTTCGATTGATACTCAATGAACACAACTCTAAATGGTATTAACTCCTGTTAGAGAAGAGGACGTGTAGGTGCTTTAATCCTTTTAGCCCTATTTTTTGTTATTTCAAGCAAAACAATGTTTTATCAGTGTTTTCTATAAGTTCCCATAAGCCCACAAACAAAAAATAGAGCTGAAAGTGCAAATATTAACAGATATATTAATGAGACAATTAATTAGGGCATCTAGCAACTCAAATATTTTGTGAAACATAGGCATCACTTTGGCATATTTTCCCAAACCTTACGACTGCGTAAACCTACAAACAAAAAAATGTGTTTCATAGTGCACGTATTTATAGTTACAAGCTTGGGAAGAAAACTCAGACCACCATTTCTTTCAGCCTCAATGTCGTAATTTCGTCTTCACCCAAGCTTCTTTGTAGCGTTCAGCTCCTTTAAAATGAAACGACAGTGATATCTATCGCAATAGGCATAATTTAAGAACAATTCCCCAGAAACCCAGCAGTTTTGGTTTGGTTCTGTGCGCGCAAGGAGAACTTTTGAGGTGATGGCGTCAGTTGACACAACCAGGCCCGAAGGGTTAAGCTTAAACCATGCATTCGCAGGCCCCAAATAGGCTGCAGAAAAGGTAACAGTATTGTAAGGAGGCGATGAAATATATATATTTGTCAGCCCCTATAGCCGCTCAACCCCCAGTTCAGACTGTGGTTGCATCTGTCGTAAGATTTCTAAAGAATGACATCATCTTACGTCACACAAACATTTATACATTCATACCTAACTATTTGTCTGATATGGCAGTAGTCTATCTCAATGTGTTAGAAAAAAAAATGCATGGTGGTTGTTGTGAGGATGCTAATAAGGTCCACAAAAAAGCCAACCTAAAGTGCCTGTATTTCCAATCTCAGCTGCTGGTCTAATTCTTCTTTTCGCCCTTAAGGCCCTATCGCAACTGCCCATTTAGGTTCATTTCTCAAGATGGTCTGGCAATCATATATGTTTTCACATATGTAACAAATATATTTCTTTTTGCGCAGTGGTATACGCTGAAGCCCTGTGCTGGGATTTTTTTTTAAATGATCTTAGGCAAATGCGCAGTGCATAATGGACAATTTGTTTGGGTAAAATCCCATCAGAATTTCAGGGCACACTGATAATACAGAAGTTGGCCCCTTTTGTTGTAAAAGCATCCTTAACCACAGAAACAGTATTATCTGTATTGAGGAGGCAACCCACAGTTTTTTTCTGTTTGCTTAACAAACGACCCCCCCCCCCCCCCCCCCCGAAACACAGAGCTCAGTCGTTTCCTATGGTCAACCCTGTCTTTTGGTCTCAGGAGACCGCAAAACAAGTCATTCCTATTATGCTCACGTTTGGTTTTCGAATACAAATTCATTACGTTCAAAAAAAAAAACCGACCATGGGCGTCGCATGTTACATTGACATAGCAACGCCCCAGACGCAATTTTTTCAGAAACACCTACCGGTTGCCCGTTCGCTTTCATCATCCTATGTCGATTGACTCTTCCCCAGGGCTGAGCATACTTCATGTAGACGGGTATTTCACCTCCCCCTCGATACCAGGCGCTGCGTCCACAACCTTTCGGTTCCCATTGTACCCCTGCTACCCTGGCGTCCGAATGTCATTTGAACCAAATATCACTTGACTCAAATGCGAAAGTTGTGCTGATCCATCATCCACTGGGTTTTGAAATGCCATTCGGCTCAAATGACATTCGAGCCATATACGCACCCAGAGAGACATTTGGGCTCTCAAATGCCATTTCTAGCACTCTCGCGCACAGCGTTCCAAGTCAGCATAGACAAATACGTTACTGCCGTACTTAAGCAAAACATTCCTAATTGTGGGACTTTGTTTACTTCTCGTTCACTTAAATCGTGATATCAAGATGTAATAATTCCGTTCTCTCAGCACCAGCGCGAGCAAGCGACAAACCAGTGTGGCCAGACAGCACAAAAAACCTCGATTGCGCGATTCAGAATTAAGCAACAACCGCGACAAAACTTGCGTTATTGATAATTTCATACCAGCTTAATTCCAAAGACTGCCACTAAATTTGATCGTTGCATTATTGTGTAAAAACAGAACTCGACAGCAGCAGCGCTGGCAGCGCCATGCAGCACGGCGAGCGATTGTTAAAGCTTTCAAATTCCATCGAAATTGTAGCGGAGCACGGCGGATTCTGAATGGCATTCGAAGCACCCCATTTGAGTCAAATGACATTTAGTTTAAATGACGTTCGGACCCAAGTGTAGCCGGGGTATAAGCTTGCAAGCTAAGCAACCCGCGCTTTTGTTTGTGTAGCCATGCCAAGAAAAATCTGTGTAGACACGCGACAAGGGAGGAGGAAGGGGAGAGTGGTGGCGCGTGGGCCGCTGTAGCCCTGTCGTGTGTGTACTGCGCTCCCGCTTTTGTCTCTGCGCGCGATTCCGCACGGTCGGTGGGAGGACAACAACCCGGGACGACAACGCTTTCGCGCCCCCCACCAGCCGGGGGGTGGGGGGCAGTCACGTCGGCCATAAACTCCCGAGTTGGGTAAACGGGCGCAGGCAAGGTGGACCCGACAGGAATTGGGGTGAAAACGAGCGCGATGAAGAATGGCCGCGGGGAAGCGCCGTGGAAAATACGAGAAAGAGGTGGCGGCGGCGGCGGCGCGTTTTTGGG
The DNA here is from genome assembly GCF_048455015.1 of Haemaphysalis longicornis. Lineage (NCBI taxonomy): Eukaryota > Metazoa > Arthropoda > Arachnida > Ixodida > Ixodidae > Haemaphysalis > Haemaphysalis longicornis. Next base: position 27,772,800 of record NW_027526361.1, read on the forward strand.
CCGCCGCATTAATCGCCCTCCTCCCCGTGTACGCTGGCGCGTGGTGCGCATACATTGGAGCTGCTACGGCGGCGACGCATCCGCTGGCCACCCCGTTTAGCACGCGGACGGGGGACAACAGCCGAGGTGCAGGGACGCTCGGGCTCTCCGCTCTGCGGGAGGACTCCCAACGAAATGCGGCGTGCGAGTGAAGCCTTGGTTCGCCGGCAGCCTCGACTGCAGCGTGACTAGAGTCAGCTCTCGACCGGTGCATCACTCGTGTTACAGCTGACAGTAGACCGCGAGGACTGTCCTCGGGACGGTGGAAGCAGGCACGAATCCTCACTCCGTTCAACCTGGACGTAATGACTCTCCATGTTGATTGAACGATCAGGCAAAGTGAGAAACGAAGCACATCTTATTTTATTGCATCATGTGCAAGCTATTGCACGATTTCAGCAACTTAGCAGGACCGTGTTATGACCGTATTTTTTTTTTGTTATTTGGGGTAAGTATATCGGTTAGCGCATCGCTTGATATCGGAACGTTACACGCTCTATTACGGTTAGAGAATACTTTCTTTCTATCTATCTATCTCTCTTTTTCGTTCTATTACGGAGACTGGGTACCAGTTTCTCCTGGCTATTCTCCCAACTGCCCTTGTTTTCTTGCTGGACCTTTGAGCTCATCGTTATTAGTTTCCGTGCCGCAAATATATTTTTTTAATAATGGCTGAGTTCCGTATAGGTTCGGGATAAACGAGAGGAAAAGTTAATAACGGTCTTAACGTGTGACGTGTATCTTGTACGGTGTTTCGTCTCAAAACACCTCAAAAAATGCTTAAAGCGCGCAAAACAAACAAAAAAAAACACTAATTCTAATCGTGAAGGTTGCTTTGTATTTGTTAAAGAATAAAAAAAAATGTGTGTTCGTTATAAGTACAAGTTTCTTGGGAGAGCATTGCAGGGAGAGCATTTCAGTCACGCGCTCCGTACCGAAGTTGATGAGCCGTAGGTTTTGGGGGTTTTAAGGGGGTGGGCGGAGGGGGGGGGGGGGGGGGGGGGGGCGTGGAGGGAGAGTAATTATTTAGTAAGACTGCGTCAAGAGGGTTAACACCATTGAAATCATTGACATCACCTGGCAGATGAGCCGCGCGCCCAGTAAGTTTACCTACCAATCCGGGCAACCCCTGAAAATGAGGACCAGCGCTTCCGTAGAAAGGAACTTGATGTGAAGGGTCAAGATGGCAAGTTTGGCGATTTGGTACGAGTTCATACTAAAAAAAACCAACCAGCTCAAGAAATACACGGACGCGAAAGGGTACAAACACAGCCCTGTACTGGTCTTGCGCTGCTTGTTTTTTCAGCATGATATCAAGGTTGGGTGTTCGGTGATAGGTGGCCGATCAGCGCGTGTCGTAGAAGCACCGGAGAAGCTTCCCAATCGGCGGTACATTCAGGGGCGTAGGCCAAATCATCCTATCAGTTCATTGTTAACACGAGACGTGCCCACAGGAAGAGCTCGGTGCAAACGCCAGGCGCAAAAATCGCGACGAAAAACTGAAAAAACATGCCTGACAAGCCCAGAAACGAGGCCGGGTGAGTCAAGGAAAGAGAGGGAGAGAATGTGTTTAATACTAAAGGCGAGGCTAGCCGAGCCATTTCGCATAGGCAAAGAAATAAACAACAAAACCTAATGAAACGAAAAAAGAGTGTGCGCCGCCGCGACTCAAAAATGCAGCTCACCGAACAAAAAAAAAAAAAAAAAAAAAGAGATGAATACTGGAAAATTAGTTGGGACGCCGTACTTGTTCTTAGTGAAGCATAATTGCGAGCCGGCCTATTTGGAATTGATGCATCTTGACAACTACCGCGCACACAAGGGGCCAATTGTTTCTTGCATTGTTGTGCGCCGCGGTGTGTGGTATAAAAAAAATCACGCATCTCCACGAAGTGAATCATGACGAGTGGGCGAAGCACTGGGGATCGTTCTTACCGTAAATCACCCGTGGCATTGCCCACTCGCGCATGTAAATGAGTGACAACGCGTGTGTACAGTATATACAATTCCAATCCAATCCAATCCTATACAATTCGAGTTAATCCAATCCAATTCAATCCAATGCTCCTCGCGCATGCGCAATACTGTGTACACGGACGTCAAGCCCCGGACAAAGCGAGGTCCTAAGGTGGTTCGCCCCTAAAAGTCGGTTTTCTCGATTAAAATTTCAGTTGTTACAAGCGCATGTCCGTGCGTCCTTCCTTGTCCACGTTTGTGTGCGCTATTTGTCAAGATGGTGGTTTTTCCCCATTGTTATTAGTCTATAGCGCGTGCCTTCTTCAGCAATGCAAAATAAACGTCGGAACGCGCTGTTCTTCGCCCCTTTTTGTTTTCTGCACCGCGTGTATAGTTTGTTGCGATTGCCCTTTCGTTTGCAACGCGCGTGTCACCGACCCAGCCCGGTGCAACATCTCCGAACGCATCCTTTTTTGTGCTCGTGTCTACAGCAGCTACAGTGCGGAGCCGCGCGGGCCGTAAATGTGGGAACCCGACAGAGACGCGCGCCCCCCTCGCACAGGGCGGCTAAGCCGGCTTCCGCCTCGAAGCTCGCGCGCCGCGTAGGTCTCGGCAGCAACGGCGAACCGCAGATTGCCCTCGCATGCAAATGGGCCAGGGCACACGCGGGCCGTTATCCGGGGAGCTTCGCTCCGATCGCGTGCGACGCCGTTTCCCTTCCTCCGTGCCGGTGGCAGCGACGAGCACGAGCTGCGGCCGGGTTCACAAAATCGACCGATTCTGAGGTATACGCTCGCTAACAGTACACATCAGTCTGTAACGAGAAAACACGCCCAGGACATGTGTGCGCGCACGCGCTTACACGCACACACCCACACACACATCTCTACGCACAGAAATGTATACATTTCTCCATCCTGTAAACTCTATACTAAATGTTTCGGACTATGCAGCTGGATACCACATTTCATGTTCTCTCAGAAAAATGAGACGAATTACTTCCCTATGCCTTCCTTCGCGACTTGAAGATATATATATATATATATATATATATATATATATATATATATATATATATATATATATATATATATATATAGCGAATCAGAATAGGAAATGAAGAGCTCGTTGAAAATAAGACAGAAAATAAAAATTGGCAGTCAAGAAGACCTCGGAAAGCAAAGGGAGTAGCTCAAGATAAAGAATTTGGAAAATAAGAAAGTGGAGAAAAAATGCCCGCCTGGTGGGATCCGAACCCACGACCTCCAGAATACCGGTCTGGTGCGATAACCACTACGCTACCGGCGGGGCTACTTTAGCCTCCACTTTCTGGGGTATTTATGTTCAGGTGTTTGTTTCCTGCGCTTGGGGGTGGTAGCCAGCGCCACTTGGACTACTCGGGGTGAAGGGGACCTTCTTTTTAACCCCCGGGCCGTGACTCGAGCGTCTACGACATGTTGAGAGTGGTCGACCAGCGTTGAACCTTCTTAAGCTCCCTATGGCACCAAGACTGCCAGAACAGAGGCCCAGATAGGCCCAGAGGGGCCTCTGTTCTGGCAGTCTTGAACTGGTTGAACAACGTCACTCAGCCCGTGTGCACAAACGTACTTTTGTTGCGGAAGCAGCAGCCTTAGCAAGTTACATTGATAGTTCCGTACCTGCTTCACCAGATCGCCCTGTAACCAGGCCGCCATGGCTGTATCACCAGGTACCCGCCGCGGTGGCTCAGTGGCTAAGGCGTTGCGCTGCTGAGCATGAGGTCGCGGGTTCGATTCCCGGCCGCGGCGGCCGCTTTTCTGATGGAGGCGAAAAGCAAAAACGCCCGTGTGTACGAGATTTCGGCGCACGATAAAGATCCCCAGGTGATCAAAATTAATCTGGAGCCCTCCACTACGGCGCGCCTCACCGCCTGCGTTGCGTCGGCGCGTTAAACCCTACAATCAATCAATCAATCAATCAATCAATCAATCAATCAATCAATCAATCAATCAATCAATCAATCAATCAATCAATCAATCAATCAATCAATCAATCAATCAATCAATCTGTATCACCACGTTACCGACAATCGCCCACTGACTCGACTTCACACTCGATTGACCGTAAAAACGGGTGCGAGAGGAACACTACGGATGGCTGAGTCTTAGTACGAGGCGGTAAAGCCCTTCGTTGACGGTGGGGCCCACGATGGCGTTTTATCTACTGTGATGCAGTGTCCCGTCTACCCAGACGCCTCTCAAACGTGCCTCTATCAAACCATCCGCACCCTGCCGCCTCTACTGCCGGAGCTCACAGCTATCCGGGATGGCGTACAGGCACTAACGCCGGCCCTACAGCGCGCCCCAGTGGGTTCCATCCTGCATCTTTATACGGACTCCACGGTGGCGATCGGTATTTTCACCGAGTATCGAATAATTGCACTATTTAAAGGGACATTCACACGTGGCTAGACACGTACCCCTGTCCTCTCCGGCTGTTGTGGGTTCGTCGGAATACGCTCCCCGCTCACATGGCAGCGGGTAGGGCTTGTCACCTTACGTCTATTCCTCGGCCGCTGCTAATGTTAACAACCGTTCCATTAGAAAACTTTTTTCCAACGGAACGACGATCTGCGTTACGCCACACGTGCCCTCATCCCACCGTGTGGAACGGACCTCCCCAGTAAACTTGCTCGCTGGGAACAGGTTTTGCTGCGCAGACTTCGCGTTGGAGTGGCGCTTTCACCTGCTGTGACCCGGGCGTGGCCACCACGCTACCATGCCACGTTCGATGACACCTGCCCCTTCTGCACAGCTCCTGCCGAACAGGCTGATGCAGAGCATCTAATATGGACGTGTCCTGCACTAGACTCAGCCAGAAGGCGACACATGAGAGGCGCAAGCCTCCATCCTGGAAGACCCCCCGACCTGCAGCGGTGGCTCTGGGGTCCCCACCACCGGTCCCTTCTTGCCTTCCTCCGAGAGACGGGTGCCCATCTCTACCTGTAAATAGTTTATTTTATGTCAACGGGCATTCTATCGCAAATAAAAAAAGCGCTTCAGCCACAAATTCAGCCGCAACAATGTCCAACGCTGTCATCTCAGACGCCTACGGCAGGCATGGCCGCCATGCACCCCGCCAGCTCCTGCTATTCCATGCTAGGGTAGGCGAGTCACGCTTTACCGTGTGGGCATATTCTTCTTATCCCATCCTTAATCCTTTCCATTAAGGAATAGAATAACAGTAATAGAATAACGCGCCGCCGTTATTCTCACTGCTCTCGCGCAGCACCGAACTTGCCCTGCCGAGAGACTCTGCCCACAACGGGTTCGAGAGCGAGCCACGACTCTCGCCGCGAGTGTACGTTTTCAATCACTTCACCGGGAAGCGAGATATTTCATAGTACAGGGGTTTATTACGCGGACAACCACGATACAAACACTACACTGTACTACGCACCTAGCCCCTGGGGCATATACAGCCGTCAGCGTGTGCCCAGCCCGTAGTCGGGCAGCAGTTAGCGTCCGCCGGCGTTGGCCGGCCGCAACGCTCGCTGACGTAGGGGAAGGGGGCTCTCTGTGGCCGCTACACATTTCAAGCCACGCCACTGGACACGACTGGGCGGCATCGGCGCTCGTCCGCTGACCTCAGACGGCGCAAGCCGTCACATCGCGGACGCGGGGGCAACCCACCAAGAAGTGGAATATGCCCGCGGAGACTCGCCGGGCATCCTAGATAAACGCACTGACGCAAATCGAGGCATGCGCTAATCGACACGGTGGGTGCCGTGACCCACGTAAGTGGGAAACAACGGCCAATGCAAGAAACGGCCAAAAGTGGCCGAAAGGCATTTACGTACCGTGCGATCGCTGCGCGTCCCAAGGGCGGTCTCTCCGGGGAGTCTCCTGCGCGCATCCCCCGTCGCCTCGTAGGGAGAGGAGGGAAGCGCGCGAGGATCGCCCTCGCCCCACAGAGGAGAAGGACGTCGTTAGCGCCTCCTCGCCCCGATATGAGGGGCTTGGCCCCCACATCCCCCTCTCCTTAAATGCCCCCCTGACGGTCGGAAAGCCGGCCATCAGGTACTCATCCAAAAAGAACAATCTTAAGGTAAGTAAAACAAAGCTAGTGCCCACCAGCCTCTACTCCAGCCCTTAAACAAACACTGCATTCACAACGCACGCTACACATACTTAAGATATACATACACACTATGAACAAGGTGTGAAACAAGAAATGTACACTATAAACAATACTCTACTCACTTGGTGAGGGAACTAATGTTACGCTATACAGAGGTCAACTAAGGTTGCACTACGCACACTATACTGCATTAACACAGCTGTTACTTATATTACACAACCTACGGTTAATTATAATGCACTAAGAGCACTTAATTACATTACATTACATTACGTACACTTCATTACATTACACTAGATACACAGGTGTAGAAAGATACACAGAGGTGGAAATATTGCACTAAGTCCGCAAAGGGTTGCAGTGGTAATCACGGGGCTACGCATTGTTCGGCAGTACGGGGCACAAAGTGTCGAAAAGATCCTTCCGCTGCCAGCGTTCGTTGTCGTCACCTTGGGGTGCCAGGAGGCTCACCATGGAGCCTCTCATCGCAGAGTTCTCGAGGGGCGAAGATAATGGGCGGACGCGCAGGCGCGATTCCACCGTTGCGTCGAGCCGTGTCGCTCCGCAGAGGGGTGGAGGGGAAGGAAGCAGCGCGTGAGCCGACGATCCAGCAGGAAGGCACCACAGCGCGTGCACCTGCTGGAAGCCAGGAGTCGAGATCGGCGCCGATGAACGGGGCAGCAGCCAGAGAGAGGAGCGGCCCGAGCTTCAGCCCCACGCAAGGAAGGAGGGGGGTTAGGCTGAGTCGAAGGCAGCCCAAGGTCAGCTCGGCCATTCAAGGCGCCCGCATTCCTGGAGACGAAGGGCACCTCTGCGCTCGGCTGTCGGCGTCCCCGGCCGCAGCGAGCCAGCCGATCAGGCCGCGATGCCGGCACACATCACAAAACATGGCCCGCTCTCCACAGACACGAACCACCAGCGGGGTGTACTGTTCGGCCGAATGAAGCTGGCACACACACGCACGCACTCACACACGCCAGTCTGCGGTGTTGCACGCGAGGATGGAACGCGGGGGCGGAAACAACCACCGGAAACACACTGGTCCCCCCCTCTGCCGACGCGCACACACGTCACATTCATCAAGGCGGAAGAAGCACAAGACTAGCCGCGGCGAACTTACGTGGCATCCGACGAAAGTTCGCTCACAGCCGACGCTGAAGAAAGCGCGCGCGCGCGTACACACCCCACAGCTTGGGCCGAGAACACGCAACAAAACAACAGCATACGCAGTCCCCCGCGCGTCAGGCCTGCGAAAATCGTCCTAATGGCCGAGAAGACGCGGAGAACGAACCGATGGGCAGTAACTCACTCACTCCACACACAAAATGAACACACACACAACAACAGATGAGACAACGAAAGCTACCGCCAACCCCTGCAAAACGCCGCTCCCCTCCCTCCTCCACGCAAGGACGAGACGGACCACGGCGGCGACAAGAAACGAGGGGCTGAGGGAAACCAGAGTACCCACTCGCCCAAGCAAGGGGGCCATCACCCTCTCTAACCCAACGTTACTGCTCTACCCCGCGTCTCGTTGCCGCGCAGAAACTGAAAACAAAATACAAACTAAACCACCCTCGGAATTTCCAAGAACCGAAGGAGGCGAAAGAGCTGGCCAACAGCCCCGAGTTCCCCCCTCCACGGCGAAGGCGAAAGCCATTACGCTTCTGTTTTTTTTTTTTTTTCGTCTCCTCAACACTGTCAAAATTAAGTCTCTTTTACACTTCTCTATACAGGTTGCTTGGGACTAGACAAAGAAATGCGCAATTCTTATCACAACCATACGAGCACTACCAAGGAAAGATTCAAGCATGTACACATAGCGCAAACACTAACAAATACACAGCAAAGAATTCACAATAAGAAACATGCGTTCTCTCACTTACATAGCGGGCTGGAGAAAGGGTCAACTGGCTCACCAGGAATCGCCTCGGGAGGATTGTTGACAGGCTGGTGTGCGCGTGCGGGGTCATCAATCGGCTATAACCGTCATCCGACCAGGTGACTCCACAAAGGTGATGTCGGCAGAAACGGTACAATGTGTCCGCCCAAAACAGTCGGACATACCGAAGGTGCTCGGGCCGCGCCACGGATAAGCCTGGCGCGGTATTGCGACGTGCTCTAGGAAGAATCCAGGTGCACAATTTCCACACTATGCTGGCGGCACATGACTAAGGTCATCACAGGCCAGGTGTCTCCCAACAATGGAAAACCCAATTAAATAACTAAAAACGTCCCACTTCACACCTGCCAGTGACACTGCGGCTGATCATTTACAAGATCTTCGAGCCTACCAGACTGTATGGCCAAGGTGAGCCAAGACAATAACGCAACAATACGCATATCTGACTTTTCGGGACTTTCGCCTTTAACCGTTCATACTCGATAACGGTGGCGATGTATTACACCACGAGCCCCCAGTCGGCCTAGCGAGACACTCATCCCCGGAACCACCAGCAATACAAGCTGGTCCCTGTCCCCAGCGCACGTTGCAAAGCAAGTCAACGTCACGGCGCTCCGCCTACCAAAGGCGGCCGAGAAACTGCTCGGAAAAAGGAATCGTTCCGCCAAAACCGTGGCTAGCTCTTCGGGGTGAATACCTACGAAACATGGCATCCTACAGAGGGAACCGGTCGCACTAGCTTGAACACTCTGAGTTGTGGAATGAGGCTACTCGAATTCAAGAATCTCCTTTAGCACCCGAGCGTGGGTTGCGTCAAAATCAACCTCAAAATCGAACACAGCACGAAAGCCCTATGTTCTCATGCTCGAAGCAAGGAAAACCTCGCGCTCTCGAGCTCCGCCGGCATCCACAAACGAGGAGCCGGTCGGGCCGGCGGCCCGAATGCGGGCTCTCACCGGAACGTACACTGCACGCAACTAGCGTGCCTGGCGCGGCCAGCCGATTGCACAAGCAAAAGCTCGCTACGGTATGGCAGCAAATGAGCAATCAAACGCTGCCCCACGTTGGGCGCCAGAGATGTGGGCATATTCTTCTTATCCCATCCTTAATCCTTTCCATTAAGGAATAGAATAACAGTAATAGAATAACGCGCCGCCGTTATTCTCACTGCTCTCGCGCAGCACCGAACTTGCCCTGCCGAGAGACTCTGCCCACAACGGGTTCGAGAGCGAGCCACGACTCTCGCCGCGAGTGTACGTTTTCAATCACTTCACCGGGAAGCGAGATATTTCATAGTACAGGGGTTTATTACGCGGACAACCACGATACAAACACTACACTGTACTACGCACCTAGCCCCTGGGGCATATACAGCCGTCAGCGTGTGCCCAGCCCGTAGTCGGGCAGCAGTTAGCGTCCGCCGGCGTTGGCCGGCCGCAACGCTCGCTGACGTAGGGGAAGGGGGCTCTCTGTGGCCGCTACACATTTCAAGCCACGCCACTGGACACGACTGGGCGGCATCGGCGCTCGTCCGCTGACCTCAGACGGCGCAAGCCGTCACATCGCGGACGCGGGGGCAACCCACCAAGAAGTGGAATATGCCCGCGGAGACTCGCCGGGCATCCTAGATAAACGCACTGACGCAAATCGAGGCATGCGCTAATCGACACGGTGGGTGCCGTGACCCACGTAAGTGGGAAACAACGGCCAATGCAAGAAACGGCCAAAAGTGGCCGAAAGGCATTTACGTACCGTGCGATCGCTGCGCGTCCCAAGGGCGGTCTCTCCGGGGAGTCTCCTGCGCGCATCCCCCGTCGCCTCGTAGGGAGAGGAGGGAAGCGCGCGAGGATCGCCCTCGCCCCACAGAGGAGAAGGACGTCGTTAGCGCCTCCTCGCCCCGATATGAGGGGCTTGGCCCCCACAACCGACACCAGAACTCAGCTTCTGTCGCAGTCGCCATCACCTGCCTCCTTTACCAACGCCTACTGTGGACATTATACACTCAGCGCCTCGTTGGACACGCCTCTCCTGCCTCGAGAGGCACCTATAGGGATGTTGAGCACGGACGCACACTGTATAGGTTTATATCGGTTACGTCAAGTTATTTTACGCATTACAGATCTTCTATCGCATCGGGCTAGCTTAATTGTGTGCCGTTTTATTCTGTTCTTTTTTATGTGTTATAGAATGCATATGTGTAGGTAGCGGCGTTTGTTTTTACTGCCACGCGCTCTGCTCTGGCGGGGGAGCCCTGTGTGGCAGTAACATCTCCCCGCAGCGCCACTACCACCATGAACCGTATCCTATATCCTTTATAATCAGCAGCGATGCGTGAACCAGCACCCAGGCCGAACCACGCGCGACCGCCAAGAACGAACATGGCTGCACTTCTGGGTGGTCTCACGGTTAAATGAGTACTAGAAATATTTATGCAGCGAAGGATTTGGTGTGGCTCTTGAGTCTAGGAGCCCGTGATGACTTGGCGGTATCTGCCCTGGATTCCATTAGTTGCTAGGCGTCTAGATCGACGCTGGTCGTCAGGTTCACGAACAGCTCGGGACAGGAAAAGAGGGAGAAAGTTAGAATGTGTATACGTCACTACCCCTTTTTCATAAACGGCTCCGAACTGGGTTGGCGAATAGGACCACATATATTCTGACGCATGGTCAATATGGTGGTTCCTACTAGCTTCATTTATTTTTTTACCCAGCTAAATATCAACCAAAAAAAAACGTAGCATAATCGGTTTATGGATCCACACATACGCTGATCAACAAGCTTAATGTAACACGTACAAATGTCGCGGGAAGCCATATTACTGCACTATACGTTTTTGTGCTCGTGCTGGGTGTAACCTACTAATCTCTAAAAGAAGAAGGAAGTGGGCAGTGAAATCGGGTCTCTAATATGCTGTGAAAGGGACTCTGCAACACTTCCGACAAACACGTTCGCTCTTTCCTTCACGTCTGAAAGCATTTTCAAAGGTGTAGTTATCGCCAGCATGTAGAGGCACTGTGTGATTTGTTCGTCGCAGCAGAGCTATCCGTCTTTCGTTTGCGGTTCACTTTGGGTTTTTTTTTTCGTAATTAAAAGTGGCTATCGAATGCGTTTATTGCTGTAACACAAAGAAAGCCGGCCAGTAGCCGCTACATAGCTGTAATGGCATACTTCGAGCGCTCAAAGATCTACAAGACTGGGGAAAGAGATGAAAATCTTTTTAGCAGTCTTCCAAGTTATCTAATATAAGCATAAAGCCGTAATTTCTGGCTGAAGTACCTTGTGAACCCCTATTTTAAGTAGTGCATGTGTTGACTACATTCGGAGAGCATTTCAGATTTAGAAAAAAAGTTGAAAAAAGGGTTGCAGGGTCCCTTTAAATTGCCGAGCATAGCAGCTGACCAGTCCCCGTCTTATGAAGACCGCTGCCGATACGACGGGCAGATTTGGCTGTTACCATCAGACTAACCCGACAGCCGTAAGTGTTGTTCGTTGGGCATAGGCTTCGTGAGTCCGGCCCGATTGAAGCCCCGGTCCGACGCCATATGGACTACTCGTCGGTTCGGGTCAACGGCTTGGGCCGACGCCTGCGGCAGGGGAAGGGCGTGGGAGCGCGCGGAAGCCGGCCTTGGGCGCTGCTGGTGCGCTCCTCCGGGCCGACGTGTTCCTCGTCTTCTCCCACGGACTGCGGGCAATCTGTTGCGCCTTCGAGACCGCGACAGATTGCGCTGCGGCAGCAGCGCTGGGCGAAAGGGCTGCCGGTGTACGCAGGCACCGCCGGAGGGGGGATCGACCTCTCACCGCTCTTGGCAGCGCGGGACGCGTGATCGTTAACTCGTGCGCACAGGTGTGCTCGTCCGATCCGCCACAGGGCGGCGATGACTGGTTACACGGGCTACACTCGCGGTATCGTCACGGAAAATGTGGCTGTTAGAGTCGACTATATCACGGAGTTTAGATTGCCCACCGCTTATATACAGGACGTTATCCGGGACGTGAACAACTGTTTACTACACTGACACGAACAGGCCTTCAGGATGCCAGCCCGAATCCACAGGGTACGGTTGCATATAGGAGGAAACCTTGACCGTTTGAAGAACTGCGGTCAGCTTGATATGCGCAGCTTGAACTCGTGTTTCATTTTGGACAGTTTTTCTTGGAAATTGGGAATAAAAGTTACATCTGCCGAGAACCAATGCATCTCTTAGGCATAACATCCCGCATTGAGCAAAGATTTCCCTTCCTGCTAACTTTAGGGAGTAATTAATTTTTTAGAACTCTGGAGAGGAAGTAGGATGGGCTTTGTAAGCTCCAGTTCAGTTTCGTGCATTTTTCCGGAACATACAAAGCGCGGTGCCCAAGTGCATACACCAAGCTTTTACGTGTGATTAACTTTCCCAATATTCCTTACTATGCTCTCTCATTCTGCTATTTCTTATCGGCAGGATTATAGCTAGCCCTTCAATTTATGGTTTCAGGTCACGGTGTAGGTTTACACGTTGAGGATGGCCCTGCAGAGAACACCAGGTCTAAGTGTTTCCACCAAGATTTAGTTTGCGCACTTGTTTCCGTAAGATGAAAAATCAGAGCCTGAGAAATGCAGACACGAGTGCATGGAAGTATGCCCCGACACCGCAGTGTCCCGCTTGATAATGCATCGCCCAGTTGTGGCGTCACAGGAAGTGAAATGCACACACAAAGGCAGGGTTTCCGTTTCATTTCTGACAATCCGTCCGTCCGCCCGCCCGTCAGTTCGCCCGTCAGCTCGTTAGCCGGTCGGTCGTTCGGTCGGTCAGTAATACTCATTACACTAATCATCAAGCATCAAATTTTATTCTTTAATTTTTTACTTAGGAAATGCTGCAGACAATTTGTCACCCTGCTAGCAGGCGATATTTACGTCAAGTTTCTAACACAGAAGCCAAAAATATCAGACGCTGTAGCAGTGAATTCCATTTGCCGCCAGTTCGTACAAAAAAAAAAAAAAAACAATACTTATATGGGTTATTTTTAGGAGCACATGGTTTAACACTATTTGAATGATTTAACCTTGTCGATCGCTGGGAAGGAGGCAGAATTTCTAATGCTTTATTTAAACTAGGTTCGACAATGTACAGCGTGTAGAAAAGTTTAACCTTGCAGTTTTTCATCTGGTTTCCAGCAATTCAAGCCCCCATTTTCTTGTCATTCCAGATATTTTTTCAGACTTAGAAGCGCCTAAAGAATGAAAAAATAAATTTTACCCTTAGTCTCTGGATTATCTCCGCTTTATTTATGTTGCTTTAAGGGTAGGTACCACACGAGTGACGCGCATCTCATCACTGGTCGAAATAAAGCTTTGTAGGTTGAAAGCTTAACCACAGTCACCGTGGTTTAACTGTCGAATTACACGACCCGCCCTCCCCTTGCCATTTTCTCCTTAAGAAACACAGCTTTTTGTAGGCTTCGGCGCCAATTTTGTCTGGGTGAGTGTCCCAACTACGTTTCGTTTTAATTCTCGAACCCAAATATTTACATCGTTAACAAATTGAAGGCATTTGTCACCTCCGTGCTATTTGTATTCAAGAAGAGTTTTTTTGTGTGTTATTGTAAAAGCAGAAGTTTTTCAGTAGTTCATAACCACCTACCACCTGTCGCACCAGACAGCAATTTTGCGCAAGTTTTCATTCAGCGATAATTGATGAGGGTGTTACTGGCGGTCGCATAAATAACACAGTCTTCTGCAAAAGTTTTCACAGCCACCCGCATAAAGGTCATCAGCAATATCGCTGATGTAGATCAACGTGAAAAAGAGTGGTCCTAAGACCGACACCTTGGGCACTTCTTTAAGAACACCCAGGGTTTGGGATTGACAGCCGTTAATTTCTACGTACCGCGTTCTATTTTTTCCGATAAATTTCTGGTCTTTCCCTCTTTATCCCAGTGATGTAAGTTACGCAGATATATGGGACTCTTTAATAGCTTCGTATACTCGAAAATTTAGGCAAGATATTCGCGTGGATATAAAATTCTCTAACACTTCCTCATACTCACGCTTACGTATATTGTATGCACATTTACAGGTGACGATGATGATGTTTGCATTTTAATGGCGCCAGGCCAACTAAGGGCAAAGAGCGCCGAACAAAAAAAAAAAAAAAACGCTTTCAACCATGTACAATCAGAATCAGAATCAGAATCAGAATCAGAAAAAGAGTTTATTTGTTCGTTGATTATGTATACATGAGTGACAATACAGAAGGTGGTCCCAGAGCCAAGGGCTGAAAGGGGACCTCCTGTGAGTAAGCGCATAGTCAATGGTACATGAAATATAGGCAGTAGATTAAATAAATCAACAAAATTAACACAAAGGGTAACAGAAGACAGGTAGTTGCATATTGACAATTACAAGAGACAATGTGGTTACGGCTGTAGAAAAAATTCAAGAAGACCTCTTTTAAATGAATGCAACGACGAAGAGAGTTTAACGTTAGTTGGCAGGGAATTCCAAAACACGAAAGCGGCAAAATTGGCAGTTTGTTTTCCATAATTAGAGTGTGCATTAGGTAACAGCAAATTATGATTAGAGGCAAACCTAGTGGAATTTACGTTAACAAGACTTGACCGGGTGAAAAAATTCAGAGGTACCATGTTATGTAATGACTTAAACTACAGGATTTCTAGGTTATATTTGAATAATTCATTGATAGATAATATACTCAACTGCTGCAGCAGTGAAGAAGCATGTGAGCAGAATGGACTGAAAGTTAATATGCGAATGGCCTGATTTTGGATATGTTGCAATGGCATCAAATGAGTGGGGTACGTGTTACCCCATGAAGATAAGCAGTACGTAAAATGGCTATGAATAAAAGCATAGTAAAGAGAAAGTAAAGTTGACACACTAAAGAAATAGCGTGCTTTGAGTAATATCCTGATGCCATGAGCAGCTTTTGTCCTTAAATATGAAATGTGCTGAGTATATTTTAAATGACTGTCAAGAACAACCCCAAGAAACATGCATTGGTTAACTACTTGAATGGCATGATTGTTAATACTTATTATTTGTTCATGTGTAAGGTGACGCTGACTCGAATGGAAGATCATGAACTTTGTTTTAGATGCGTTGATATGCAAACAGTTTTGGCGACACCACAGCAAAATGTTGTTAATGTCAGAGGTATGTTTTTCTGTCAGAGAATGAAGGCATTTGTCAGTAGCTAATATTGTAGTATCGTCGGCGTTCAAGAAGGGTTCAGAGGTGTAAACACAATTAGGCAGGTCATTGATGTATATTAAGAAGAGGAGAGGACCCAGTATTGAGCCCTGGGGCACGCCTTTGTTTGTGGTTTTAAAGTTTGAAAGATTTTGTGAAACACAGACTGCTTGTGTTCTATCAGATAAGTAGCTTTGAATCAGTGACAGAGCAGGTCCTACAACGCCTGCATGAAGGATAGCGGAAGTTGATCGAAAAATCGATGCCCTCCCTTCCTAGCGTCAGCTTAGGATTATGTTTTTAGTGATGGAAGCGTAGTTCTATCCAATATTCTGAAAACACACCATTTCATGATAGCTAGGTACATTGAAGTGCACCGGGTACGTGAACCCCGCTGTCGCTCCGCACAACCCCTTATTTTGTGTTTTTCAGCTTGCACAAAGGAGGAATGGAGCTGAGATGAGGGGAATCACTGCGAAATTCTATAAAAAAATCATGCACCCCTCCGTCTAACGATGGCAATGGTTGAACGCAAAGGTTTCTCGTGACGGATTCTTTGGATGTCGTCCCAATTTTCCCAACCGCTTCGTCCATGCAGAAAAGGAGCAATCGGGTAGACGCCGGCTTTGTAACGTGGGGGAACCAGGTTCGGTTCTAACCACTGCAAGCGCTTTTTTTTTTCCATTTTGCCCACGATAATTCATCATCATCATTTTCGCGTTACAGACGCATCAGCGAGAACACTAAAGCTCCGCTTTAAGAGCAAAAGGAACCAATGCTGGTTAGTATCTGCGGATGTTTATGTAGAAATTCTATATCGAGCAGGACAAAAAAAGTTCAGGGAAACATCTAAAACTCATTACGTGTGCTATACGTCCGGAAGCACATGTGTGGGTACGTGCGTATATAGATGTCGCAGCAAATGGGAATTGGGGAGTCTGCCACGAGCTTCTGATAGCAGCTGTCGTAGCCACTGACCAATCCGGTTAAGTGGGTGTGAGAATGTTGCTGGGCCAGCCCTATATCTAGCTTAGTGCCTATAATCCAGCCTTTACATCAGGTAACCTCAAGCCTAACCTTAGGCCTGGCGTAAACTTAGGCCTAACGTCGGGATGCCGGATACCCGCGCCAGCGGTCACATGACGCAATGCTGCTAAAGGGGACTTTATGGCTACATGTACCCGCTTTCTCAACCATTGGGCTTTTTGATACCATCGATTTATGATGCCAATACCGTAGTCTCGTCGCCGATGCGTTTTCGCAGCACAGGTTTTTTTCGCCCTAACACAAAAGAGACAACACTCACACTGGCAAAAAAGAAATGCCGTAGTGGTTCTTGGCCCTATAGTAATCTGGTTTCCACGTTAAGATGCATGCATGATGAACTCGCCTAAGTTTCAGCGCTTACTGACGCATGGAACTTCGCAACTGCTGTAAAAATAGCGCAGCTCTGCAATTGAGCTACAGTACAGTCGTTTCGGTTGCATGTAGCCCCAATCTTTCCTTTGTTGTATATTTCATTGATCCCTCCGCTCTTCTGCACCATTTTGTGAGTTGCCAGTGATTGAAGCGGGCACTCTCTGTTTAAAAATCTTTCACTAGCCGACTACAGTATAGAACAAACCTGGGGTTTAAAAGCCGGTTATTTTCGTCTGCTCACTCGGGACAAACTGAAAAGAAGCGATACGATCGAAGCGAAAGCGAAAGGGCAAGAGCAGAAAAGCCGGTCGGGGTGGAGCACGCAGTCATTCTATATAGAAGAGGCTTCGTGGAAACCCGCGGCTTCGCTGCAGGTTTCGCCATTGACGTTATTATAGCGCGCGGAACGTAAAAGCGAAAGCGGGCTCGGATCCGGGCGGCTGTATACTGTATAAGGTGGCCGCGGAGAAGGGAAGAGCCTCTGCTGGGAAGGCGAGAACAACAAACAGCGACCCAAAGCGAAGCGCCGCCTCCTAAAAACGTTTTCTTTGGCGGCCTCTTTTCTGCGAGCCCTGGCTCTTTTTATCCCCTCTCCCCCTCTCGCGCGAATTCTCTCGGCCGGCATTTTCCTTACCCGCCGGGAACGCAGTTTGCCTTTGATTACCATGGCAACGTAGGAAGTAAAAAACTCCCAACGCCACCCAAAAAGAGATTCCTTTAACCCCGCCCACGAGAGCCTTTCTCTCTTCTCCGCGCCCTTTTGTTTGTTATTGGACTGCGCACGCGCTTGGCTTCTGTTATTTCGCTACGCGCATGCGCTGCCATCTTCAATCTCGCCGTCTGCCGCGAGGTCTTTATGTTTCCCGTTTCCCCGTCCTTCTCGCTTGTTTGTGTCAGGAAACATGGATGCGACGAAGCTGCCACGGCGTTGGTATACGTGAGGATTTATTAAAGTACTTTAAAATATAAATAGAAAATAAGAAAAACTGTGGGATGAAGTTTAATTAGGCGCCCGTTCAACCCGTATTGCATTGATTGGAGTGAATACCGAACCCCACCTCGGCAGTTGGGTTGTGTCTTTAGCATAATATTGATCCGCTTTGGGATGATTTTATTTAAGGGTGCCCGCGGGATCGTCTAAATGACCAAACATGAGATATCCGGGTCCGTTTCTTTTATTCTAGGTTACTGGCTGCGTTGATATTTCGGGGGGAAAGAGCGAAGGAGATGGACACAAGTAAATTATTCCTTGTATTTCAGAACACACACCTAACCTTTGTAAGTCAGTCGCCCTCCGGACGGCACTGTTTGGGTTTGATTTTTATTTTACGGCGATCCCTTTGAAAACAGATGATGTGCTGAATACATCGCGGCACCACTCTACGCTGGCCACTGCTGTTGTGGACGGTAATCTCGGAACGATGTTTTACGGAACATCACCCGTGGTTAAGGGAGACATTCCAATTCAAATTTAGCACTGATTCATGCACGGGAGCCTTTCTACGCCATACTTAGTACATCCCCGTCTTCGAGAGCCCATCCCCAGGGCTTTATACAACTTTAGAAAGCAAAGGCAGGCATTGCAAGCACCAAAAAAAGTTTTCAGGCAACCTCGTATAATTTAGTGAAACTGACGTATGCTAAACAGTGTAAAATTTTTTGCACGGGCGTAACACAAAATTCCACTTCTTTGCAACAAGGCGTATTCTCGGCGCTGCGACAGTGTCGACGAAGATAATGTATGTTTGAAACGAATGGCAGTCACCCCGAAAGCTGCGAAAGCACCTTGAAATATTTGAAGCAATAATCAGGTGGTATAGGCCTAAATTTCTTGCTTTTAGTAATGTGGTAATTTCAGTTATTCGGCTATCAAACCGAAATCTAAGCATGGAACTAAACTACAGTAAAACCTAGTTATAACGAAGACTGATATAGCGAGCTATCGGCTACAGCGAACAAAATACAAACTTCGGTGGATCACGCTTTATTTCAATGACACTTATTCATTTATAACGAAACTGAAACCGTTAGAGCCGATCGCGATATCGGAATAACGAAAAAAACGCTAAATGGAAAAACCTCCCGTAGTCCGAACCGGCAGTAGAATAAAGGGCATTTTGTTCGTAAAAACTGTCGAAAACTTCATCCTGCTCAGTGCTGTTAGGCGCCACCAGACGAAGGTCACATTTTTTATGGAATAAGTAAGGACGCAAGCCTGTTTTGTAAAGTGAACTTTGTTCTGTGGTGTGCTCACGTACTCGTATTCCGGTTCATTGAGGTTGAAATACAACAATGAGAAAGCTGAGGGTTACCTTGTTCATAATGGGTTGGAAGCCTTAAAACGGGCATTTTTGTATCAAGTATTTTTGCGCGAGCTAGATTTTCGATTTGGTATTGCGATTTTTACCTCTACTGTTACAACGAATATCGGTTATAACGAAGTGATTTGCTGTCCCGACACTACTTTGTTATAACGAGGTTCGACGTGCACGTTTCTTGTGGGCTTGTTCGCCCGAAAACAATACGCGGGCGACAAATATTGCAGCGAAGCACAAACTCAAGAAGATGATGTTGGCGGTGAAAGGACAAAACAGATTTATTAAAAGGCGAACTTGTGCCTCACTAAAAAGAAACGCCCTAGTGCCGCTGCCACCGAGCTCTCTCTCTCTCGCGCCGCCGCGTGCCTCCCTTCTTCTTCTCCAGCACGTGGCGTAGTTTGTTGGGCGCTGTTGGTTGGTGGGTTGCTCCACGAGGCACCCTTTCGTTCTTTTGTTCTTTGTGGCCGGG
Source organism: Haemaphysalis longicornis (assembly GCF_048455015.1). Taxonomy (NCBI): domain Eukaryota; kingdom Metazoa; phylum Arthropoda; class Arachnida; order Ixodida; family Ixodidae; genus Haemaphysalis; species Haemaphysalis longicornis. The sequence goes on from NW_027526361.1 coordinate 27,792,215, forward strand.
CGCGTGCAACAGGCCATGCCGCGACAATATAAAGCTGAACAAACGACGGGAACGGACCGGCAAGGACGCAAATGGTAAAGCAATCATGCAGTGCCTCATGTTCCTTGAATCTGGACTTGCGCAGGGTATTCTCAACACCCGCAGAATTTTGGTCATGAAGAAATTCCGGTTGCTTCGGTGCTTCTGGCGTGGTAACGAAAGAGTTAAGACCCCAGAAAGCAGCGTAGACATAAAAATCTTACAGAGTTTTTCTGTACACTACAAAGTTCGTTAGAGCCCAGAAATACAAAAGACAACAGTTAAGAATCTATCTAGATCATTCTGGATGTTGGACCACATATAGCGGTCATCGTTGGAGATGTTTTAGTATCGAACCGGGGCGGCTATGTGATTTGTTCAATACAATACAATTCAATACGTCGCTGTAGATGTTAGCCAGGGGTCTCACTCCCCCCTCACTCCTCCACTACAGCGGAATAGGCGTGCCTCCTATTTTGAACGAACATTTGCTGGAAATGTTCGCCCATGAGCTCCGTTCAGTCGATGTACCCTGGTTGCGAAAGCAGTGATTTTAGACCTTCCTCAAAAAGATGGAGGAAGGGCGGCATTTTCAATTCTAAATTAAGAAAAAAAAGTATGCATACTGTTGAGCCGGCATATTTACTTGATAAAGAAGAACGCACTGATGTTAATGACAGTACGCATTATTTTGAAATTGCGCACCGTGGGTAAATAGCTCAATGATATTTGTAGGAAAGTGCCCTCTCGATGTCGTGACAGATGGAGGCGACGGGGTGTGGGGAGGGTTGGTGACCTCTCATGCCGATACGCATAAAACGCTGTCGTATTCTCGGAAAGCAAGGGACTGGCTCACATATATTGTGGCGCTTGGAACGTGAAACATGGATGCCACAGAAGCAGTTTCGTCTCGTGTAGTCATCGTTTCGGATCACACTGAGCTGTTATATGTGACGAAAGGGGGTAAATCTGTGTGTAATGGTCATCGTTCATACACGTCGAAACATACAGCCTTGCGGATATCTGCCAAGATTGTATTCTTTTCCACAACCAGTTCTTAAGTTTGAATCATCCGTTACGCACCGATGAGACGTAACGCCATTTGAGCCTGGCCTTGCTTGTACGAACTGGGAAACTACTCGTCAGGTATTAAAGTTGGGCCGCTCTGTAGCTGCGTTCTGCAATATGCTTACTCGCCCCGTGTTCAATGCACTTAGAAGGAGGCATCGATGTGGTTTCCACTGCATGCGTAGTGTCTCGTAGCGTTAATCAACGCATTTCGGAGTCCTGTTTGTATTCTGTAACAGCGTATTTTTCTGTTTAGTTGGGCGAACAGCGGCGGAGAGAGTGCGGTTCCTCGGGCAGCGTCTAGCATCGGGCGCGCACCGCCCCGTGCGTGACGCCAAGGAGCGCGCTGCTCCGTCGCTCGCTTGCCGCCGGGGGCGCTGTTTGCTTGGCGGCGCTTCTTGTTCTTCGGGCTGCCGCGTTTGATGCGCGGTTTTAATTAATTACGTGCCGCGACCCCCTTCGCCGCTTCGGGCGGAGAAACAAGGGAAAAAGCTGCGCGCGACAAAGGCAGCGCCCCGGCATGACGATCGACCTCTCGCGGGAAACGCCAAGATGGCGTCGGCCCGCATTAATACTTGCAAGAAGGCAGCAACACACGCGTCGCATGCCGACGACAGCAGCGAGGAGGCCGCGCACAAAGCAAACCGAGCCGACGACGAGAGACGCGGCTCAGAAGTAGAAACAAAAAGCCGAAGACGCAACGCCGTCGTCGACGTTGCGGCAAACATTGTGCCGCCGTGCGCCTTGATTGGAAGAGGTTTCCTCGAGAGGAGAAGAAAAAAAGAAATTTGCTCACAAAGTCAAGTTTTCGACGAAGGGCTTGTAGCTGATTGGCTTGAGGCGAAAAGAAAGGCGTCCCTGTGCGCGGGCTACAGAGAAGGACCAATCACGAAAGAGCCTAGACAAAGCGGAAACCTTTTCAGGCTAGCGCCGTGTCTGTCCTTTGAGGAGTTTCGCTCCTGCTGTTGTTGTCACCGGCGTCCTCGGAGAAAGCACGAGCAGTCCCACGGGACAGACGCACTTGTACCGGTGCCCGGGGTATCCCATTGTCCTGCGGCTATCTGAGCGTGTGGTGGGATGTGGATCCCCTAAGGGAAACCTAATAAGAGTTTCCCTTAGAAAGATAGGAATGAAGAGGGAAAAAAACAATACTCGCACTTACGATGCCGACGTCAGTCCGCGATACGATGTTGCTATTGCTGTCTGTGCCTTGACAGGGGCTCTTCATGAATTTGAGACTCGTCGTTCGAGGACGAACTTAATGGCAGTCGATGCAAAGAAGGCACGAAGGTGGAGGGTTGGAAATCCTTTCTCCATGCTATGAGGGCCGGCTCCTGTTGTATCTTGGTAATCCCCTGCCTATTACGGGTGTTAGCATATAATTGGCAAGCAACGTTCTCGATGATGCTGGCGTTCTCAAAGCGAAAACTTTTGGTATAATATGCGTCGTAGCATATACGAAAAATAATTTATTTAGATTGTAGTTTCATGCTGCCGAAGCTATGGCTACCTTTGACGTGTTGCACACGTGTAGTAAAGGGCTACGGAGTACGGATAAACGTAGGGCACCTGGGGACCTTTAGCGCACATCGAAAGCCCTTACCACTAGTGGCCGCGCGCGGAAATCGGACCCGAAACCTTAGAGGAGTCACTAAGCGTGCCTATGCCTTACCATGGTTGATATGCAGACAGACGCAATGAGCACAGGACACTGCTGCAGCGCCAGCTTTTTCTGACGATGATGACCGCGCGTGAAGAGAAAGATGGTTGAAACGCGAGGCTTTCTGTGGTCAAAAGTCAACGTCTTAAAAGCCCAAAGAGGAAGTCCAAAATCCAAATCGTTACGCCCAAAATGCACTGCGGGAAAGCCAACTTACACAATGCGTTTCCTCAAAAACACATAAAGTGCCTCAAGAAAGAAACACTTCTCGTGCTAGGAATCAGAACTTGGTCCCTCACATTATGAAGCCGACATCCGATCGCACCATTGCAACACGGTCAAAGCAGTTCGGGTTCTGGACTTTCCCTTTGGCTCTGGTTGCATGGCAGAAAGCTTCGCGTTTCGCCATCTTTCTCTTAACAAAAGGGTTTCATATTTCTTATATAAGGTCGCAACTGAAGGCGGAATCAGAAGACGGTTCCCAAAAATCATCGTTTGGGGACCGAGAAATAAATTTTGCACAATCTTCTGTTCTAAATGTGTGTACGAGCATTAGAGCTGTGGGAATAGTATAAAACTGAACAGGCTTGTTTGGCGTTTTACTTTGTCGGTGTGTATTGACGTCAGGGCGTTTATGAATTCCCCATTGAATTTCTGTCGCCAGCTTTCCCCCTCAACAAACCGACCGCTCAGGAATCCACTAAAACCGTAACAGAAACATATTTCCCACTGAGAAAGAGGTTCACGTTTATATGAATGCTATAAAAATACTAGCGGAGCTGTAGAAGATTTTGTGTAGTTCGTTGTCCGAAGTTACTGCCCATATATTTTAGTCAGGCAGATTTTATACCTCTCGAATCTTGTAGAGCAATGTTCTAAGCTTGAAACTACGCACAGTGCAAACGTTTGCCTTCAATGTCAGCTGGGCGGAAATAGATCGCACTACACTGAATAGCTACGGAGTAATCACTTCTTAAAGGACTGCGGTGAGCCGCTGCACGTGCCCCAAGTCTCCTTGGGACGGGGCAAAGACACAATTACCTGAGATCCAAATTTTTAGCAGTGATACAACCGCTATGAATAAAGACGCCGTCGTAAAGAGAAACAAAACTTTCCACGTTTTTGAATGATTGTAGGATTTAACGCGCCGACGCAACGCAGGCGATGAAGCGCGCCGTAGTGGAGGGCTTCGGATTAGTTTTGACCACCTGGGGATCTTTAACGTCCGCCGAAATCTCGTACACATGGGCGTTTTTGCTTTTCGCCTCCATCAGAAAAGCGGCCGCCGCGGCCAGGAATCGAAACCGCGGCCTCGTGCTCAGCAGCGCAACGCCTTAGCCACTGAGCCACGGCGGAGGGTCTTCCCACGTTTTAGGCACTATTTGCGCAGCTGTTTGGAGGTGGATGGGGGGGGGATGTGGCTAGGTAATGCCCTAAGTTTGCAACAAGTGCAATATCTTTCCTGTCTTTCCGTTTCTAAAGCTTGTTGGGTCGCACCTTCGTCTCCTAATAAAATGTTGATATTATCTACTGATAATATCATAACTATGATTTATCTACTCAAGTAGATAATATCATGGTTAAAATTTAAAAAAAAAGCACTGACGATTACTATACTCCGTAATGCAAAATTTGGGCGCAGCGTGAGCAGCAATCTTCTCGGTCACGGTGCATATCTGCTGCGTCTCAGGAAGTGATCACGTGATCAGCGAATGCATGGTGGCCCGTGCTACTACGCTGCTATCTCGCAGCGCATTGCATCCACTGGCCAGCGCGTTGCTGCAAATCGTGTTTTAACGTCCCACGTAAATTTCACGTGGTTCGGGTTAGCCACGAAAGGGAAACAGACAGCATGTTGTTGCAAATCGGGTTTGAACCGCCCGCGCAAATGCTACGTGGTTTGGATTAGTAGAGAACGAAACAGCGTTTGGGGTGAGGGAGGGCGTTTCTTGTGCGGCGACGAGTGAAACAGGGAGGGGGAGGTTGTGAGAAAGATGACGCCATACCCGCGCGTGCCGCCCTCTTCCCCCTCGCCCTTCTCCAGGCGCTCCTCTCCGTTTTCTGCCTGCCGTCGCTGCTGCGTTCGGTCTATCGGTACGAGGGCGCCTACGCCGTGAAGCCCAGGTAACGGCTGCCAGAGGGCGACGCCCTAAATGAAATGGACTTGGGCTGGCCATGTAGTGAGACGAAATGACAACCGGTGGACCACCAGCGTACCAGAGTATACATATAGATACCGAGAGAGGGATCTACAAGAAGGGGAAGGCCAATAACGCGATGTAGGGATTAAATAAAAAGATTCGGGGGCAAAGAACGGGCTCGAGCAGTGCAAAAGAGCAGCGGTTAGAGGAAAATGGGAGTGGCCTGCCTCTTGCAGTGGACCTACTAAGCAGGCTAATGATGACGATGATGAATAAAAGGCCCTAAGCCTTTTATATTTTCAGTAAAATCGTCATTATGGCCCCTAAAAAAATGTCTTCCCATCAAGGCATTTGTGCATAGTACTGAAGCCAACTTCGAAGGATTTGGTGTATATAGATATAGCTTCGGAGGGATAAATTGTCTCATGGACATACTCAATAAAGGGCCCCATGGCGTTCATATTTTTATGCAAGACCGCTTATACTTCGTATATAAAGATGTATTCTAGGCAATTGTTTTGTGTAAAGTAGTGAAGCTGACTTTTCAGGGACCCGGTGCATAGGGCTTTATAAAATACTTGGGGTTTTATGAAAGTATCTATTAAAAAAAATTACTCCCACCTCCCCTCGCAGGAACCCCTGTGTAGATGCGACGCATAGGGGGTTCCGTTGTTGTTTCCGTTAGGTTGATTCTCCCATCGCGTGAAACGTGCCGTGAACCCCCTTCCGCGGCTATGACGCAACGTGGCGCGGCTATGACGCAACACAATCCAACACAATCCACTTTAATCAGATCCAATCCAAATCCAATCCAATCCAATCCAATTTAATCCAAGCCAAGCCAAGCCAAGCCAATCCAATCGAATCCAATCCAATGCCCGCCAGAGAGTGTTCGCTATCAGAGAGGAGAGGGGGTGAGCGGCGGAGAGCGCAGCTCGCGTGGTGAGGAAAAGGGGGGAAGGGTGTGGACGGACAACGACGCCGTATGGAGGGACAAGGCGAGTGAATGAGATGCAGTCGCATCTAATATGTTGGGGTTACCAAACTTTTGACACTAAATGTCTTCTTAGCAATGCACTAGTGTGTAGTAACGAAGCCAGCTTAAGGGATTCAGATTATAGCGGTGCAGTTCACGCATTCATCCAACAATTCCCATTTGGGAGTTTCTGTACTTTTTTATAACCCATCGGTGTCAGTACTGACAGTACGTGCTGTGAAGGATCTGCACAGTGCAGATAAGCGTGTAACGAATGTTCTAAGCTCTGCGCCTCGGCAAAGAAAAAACCCGCACATTAACGCGTCTTGCGGGAATAGTTTGCTTCGTTGAATTGTGGTTATGCAACTTGTTTTACGCCTGGCTCCGTACTGAAGTATGCTCTGGTATAGGCTGACTATCTCTCATGAACAGTGGTAGAATAAATACACATAAAAACAGTGGCGTTAAACAGGGTAGTAGTCATGTTGGCCCGAAATTCACAAAGGCGTGAAGTAAGCAGCAAAGTTGTTATCGTTAAGGGTTGTAGCGAGGCCTATAGTGAGGCTACATCCTTCCGACGAAAGAGAAATTAGCGCGTTAACGCAGTTAACGCGGAAACTCCTAAAATCACGTCAGGCCTCAGGCAGGAACAAAACTGAAGATTGCGTGGAGCGCCGGCTGGGAATAAAGGGCAACTTTTGCACGGTTGAGCGATTGCCTCACCAGAAAGTTAAACACGCTGTCACGTGGTGCAGGCGAAAGCTGTCTGCTTCGAGCAAATAATTGGTTTTTCGTCACACAGTGGCGAGCGAGCAAAGACAAGCAAACAAAGTCCGGGCGAAGTTTGCCGGACCACGACGCTGTTATTATTATCATTATTTTTACGTTTTCTCACACGCGCGAAGTTCGCAGGCATGCGCGAGGGTTTCCGTGAAATTCGTATGCAAATCACTGTTCCTCGTTCCACACCAAGCCAATCAATATGGCCGCCGCGGCGTGCGTGCTTTACCTTTAGTGCTATGTTGCGTTTGTGAATAGGGTATTTTTGCTGTGCAGCGCTGTGCCCTCTTGCAAACCGTCTACGCTCGGCGCTCCTCAGCGAGAGGTCATGACAGATGAATGGGCTAGCAACAGCACGTTCTCTGTACCTCGGCCGTCTCGTCGGATAAAAAAAAAAAAAGAAAACGAAACACGACTGCGCCCTTTTTAAATACGATACCCTTTCTTGAGCTACTTAAACGCGAAAATCTCTCTCTCTCTCTCTCTCTCTCTCTCTCTCTCTCTCTCTCTCTCTCTCTCTCTCTCTCTCTCTCTCTCTCTCTCTATGTATCTATCTATCTATCTATCTATCTATCTATCTATCTATCTATCTATCTATCTATCTATCTATCTATCTATCTATCTATCTATCTATCTATCTCTATCTCTATCTCTATCTCTATCCATCTGTCTGTCTGTCTGTCTGTCTGTCTGTCTGTCTGTCACTAGATGCTACCACCCGGTCGAAAAATTGGCCGCGTGTCTGGTCACTTAGCTGCAAACGTCGTCGACAGACGATAGTCTCCCCCCCCCCCTCCCCCCCCCCCCTTACTACGTAAGTGCCTCTCTTGTCTTTCACGCACACCCCTCACGCTCTTACTCTCCCATTTCACTCCTCCCACGATAAACACAGCGGAGGTTTGCTCAAGTCAATTTAGTTTTGCCGCGTGCCTTTTGTTACCTTTGAACTTGGAACAGTGCCACGAGAGGGCGCCACGAGCGATTTTTGTATTTCGGGGTAAAAACCGTTTTTCAAGGCGAATTTTTATTTGCTATCGTAAAAATCAGGCAGTGGTGTTTTTTTTAATTAAAAGAACAATGCAACTTTCACTGATGTGTTGATGTTTTATCTAAAATATGTCTTATCTTTTCGGTTTTCTCAGCAGTGTTGACAAGTATGAAGACTGACAGCAGATTTGGTAATTTAGAAATGCTTTTCCACTATAAACGTCCCGTTCAAGAATAATTCTAGCTTTTGGCCGGGCGGCTGAATCGAGGGACGGACAGACAGACAGACCAAAATTTTCGCGTTTAAGTAGCCCGACAAAGACTATTGTCTTTAAAAAAACAGGGGAGAGAATGTTTGCCAATGAAGTACGTATAGGCAAGATCGTTGCAAACTAGTGCATCTGCTACCATGGCTCGTCCTTGTCCGCAGTATTAAGCGCGAAAAAAACCTCCCGCATATTTCAGGCATATAAGTACATAGCCGATACTACCAGCGTTCTTTTCATTAAGAATACACGATGAGTTGGTTTTTACTATACCAAAAGAATAACACAAACGTTAGAACTGCGTCGAAGACATATGAGATAACACAGAACATTGACGCGAATAATGCCTCTACCTCCTCCGTGCACCACGGCAACAATAGCTCCCGACACATGGTGTGCAAGCAGTGCGAATGCGAGAAATTTCGATTGAATTGAGCAAGCCTCCATTGCATTGATCTTGGTAGGCGAGGAGAGAGAGAGAGAGAGAGAGAGAGAGAGAGAGAGAGAGAGAGAGAGAGAGAGAGAGAGAGAGAGAGAGAGAGAGAGAGAGAGAGAGAGAGAGAGAGAGAGAGAGAGAGAGAGAGAGAGAGAGAGAGAGAGAGTCACGTGGCAGGGACTCTAGAAGACCATGGCCTTTCGACTACATTTACGGAGAAGCAAGCAGACTTGCGGTCAATAATTTTCCCGCTACCATTGTGGCAAAAGCGCTAGTTAAGCGCTGACTCGTTTATGACTCTAAACATGAAGAGCGAGTGCGTTCTCAGCAAGACAAATTTTGTCGTGTGTTTCAGAGTGAAGGCTCTTTCCGCGCCTTGTAATTGCAAACCCAGTTGCCGCACAGAATTCTCAGCGCAACCCCTAGACTCGGTCGTGTATGTTCCAAGTCCATAGACGGTTGGTTGGGTATGTGCTATCGCATCAAGAAGATGACGAAACCAAGTGGCCGCACCCTGGCGTGTTCAGTGTAATGCTGACATTTAGCCGCTCCGTTTGCCTGGCTTGAGGGCATATACATTGGTGTCGCACAGCGAGAAATGTACGAATACTGCTGGACTTCCGCACAAAAGGGCTGAGAATTTCAGCGACAACAAAGTAATTTCAAAGCTGATACCAGATTTTATCCCGACCCTTTCACATTTAGGGCTTGGATGATGATGCCAGTACTATACGCTGTTTTATCCCCCTGGGTATATAGTCCCCTGGTATACCCCAAGTATACCTGTTTTATCTGAACGCACTCGACTGGGACACGCCAAGTCGAACAACCATGAACATATATATTGTTAACTGCGGATAAATGCGCCATACAAGCTAAATATAGAACGGGCGATGGAAAAATGGAAACATTCTTTCGGCGTACTTCCCACTGTCGGGGGCTACTGGGTCACCGCGCGTGCGTCTCCTCCCGTTATACATGGGCCGTGCGTGCCCTCCACATCTCTCAAAATTCGATACTTTTCGAGTGCCATCAATGTGCGGCACAGTGAAGAGCACCGGGGCAAGCGAGCAAGGAGCGTCCACTCTGTTGCCACTCCCCCCACCGGTGGCGAGTATCGCTTGCGGGAGGGAGCAACAGTTCAGCGCCTTAATTAAATGCGATCTCCCCCTCACCGCGCAAGTGCTTCGTCTTTTGCTAGTGGTTAGGGGTGGGCGCGAGGACGAGGGCTGCGGCGCCTCTTGAATTTTGCGTACGCAGCATGTTGCAGCTCCGTTGTCCGCTGGCTTGTAATGGCCCTCGTCGCACTTTGAGCAGCGAATCGCCGTTATGCCCGCGCCATGCAGATTACGAACTACGGAACGACGATGCAGGCTCACGGGCAAAAGACTCCCTGGATTGTTTTCGGCTGAATTAAGCGCATATTGGGAGACCGGAGGCAAAAACGAGAAAAAAAACGAAGAGTACACGCGTTTCTATATGCGCACCCGGTGGGAAATGGCAGCCGAGGGCCCGAGCTCCGGCTAATGGCCGCATACGGTGGACGAGTGCGCTCTTTGGGTTCTGCCCCAAGGTGATTGTTCTGGAATCGTGCTCGCAGCAACGGGAAACGCCCATCTCTCCCCTTTCCGGGAGCAGCAAGAAACACGTGCTTTCCTGTAAGCGGTTTCATTTGCGGTGCGTGGTGCACGCCCCCGGACATCTTCTCAAGACCATCAACGTGGTCACCTAAAAAAAAAGATGCGCTCAGCTTGTGCGCCTGCAGTTCTCAACGTAAAAGTTGAAGCGGGTACAGCACGAGTTACGACGAGTGCTCCTGGCGCGGATGTTACAGTCCGCGGAAGCTTAGCTGGGCGCACGTCGCAACGTAATTATATACGTTCTATGATTCCCTGTCGTCTCCCTAAGAGTGGTATGAGCCCATTATTACACTCTACCCAAACTATATCAAGATGGCGCTTTAATAAAATAAATTCCAACGTCCCTTGATAAGTTGCAGGTGGTCGCTTCTGGCCTTACAGGGGCGCCAGAAAGGAGCCTACGTATATGGGCTGCTTTCACTTGCTTTAAAAGATTGTTTGCCTTAAAGAAATTTTGTGCGTGCGTGTGTATGGGTACGTGTTTGAGCGTGTGTGCATGTGTGCGTGTGTGCGTGTGCGTGCGTGCGTGCGTGCGTGCGTGGTGCATGTGTTCATGTGCGTGAGCGTGTGCATCTGCGTGGGCGAAATCTGTGTACGGTAGCTCCTTCTGCGGATGCAATCAAACGTGCTACATGTTACCCTCGGCGGATGAAAAAGTGCAGCAAAGCGCGGGAAGGTGCCGTTGAACCCTCCCAGGTGGCGCATCCCGTCGGCCGCCTAATGATCGCAAGCTGTCACCCGCGAACCGGTGGACTGATAATTTAATTTATCTGCACCCTTAAGCAACCGCGCCCCGTTCTTCCATCCCCTGCACGTCTCTATGAGATCACGGCCAATGGTCGATTGAAAAGGTCGTGACTAATTACGAGGCGTCGTGAGCGGCCCCAAGGCGTCGTTGCCGAAACACCGGGAGCCGGCAGATGTTCCCCGGTGGTAAGACGCCGCGGCCTTTCGACCCGTTTCCTTGACGCGCTTCGTAACGCAGGTGAGCGTGTTCAATGGGCTTCGAGCAGAGCCGTAAAGCTGCCTGGCCACATCACACTACACTCGCATTTTTGCTTTACAGCATGGATAGTAGCGTTGTCCGTCCTCTGTCTCTGTACATGACACAATCTTACAACCACGCATCTCTCCTTGCGCAACTGTCCATGCAACCTCCGGTTGTAATAAGTGGTGCTAAGCCCACAACGTCCATGAAATTATTATAGTTTACTTAAATGTAAAGAAGAGCTTATATTCCGGTTACAAATTAGGCAAGCACATTCCTTGCCGTGTCTGAAATTTACAGTCTAGCGCAACGCTCTTTTTCGATTATTACGCTTTGAAGAGAACAATAAATTTTTTTATGAGAGAACACGTATAACTATAAGCTATGTTGTTCTTATAAATTAGGTTTAATCAGTAATGACGATGCACTAACCAGGCTCACATTGGAGCTTAGAAGACTCGCACACCAGAACTTTGGAACGTAAATAAATGCCTCAAAAACTACGGGACAGAAATGATCCTGTACTTATTACCTACAATGCCAAATACTGTTTTAATTAAAAGAAAAGTCGCCGTTTCAGCGCTTTCATTCAGAGAGTTATGTGGCATGATTTCTAAACTCAATGCAACGTAATGATATTTGTTTTTAGGCCTTACCTGGCATTTATAATTACTCTGATTCGTAGTGAGAACTGTACTGCACTTGTTTTGCAATTCATTTCGTCATGCTTGACTTGCTGCTCTATGAGTGAGGTGGCCAGGGCCCTTCAAGCTGTTTCCACAGATTTTTTCCTGGTCTTTCTACAACATGGTTGCTAAATAAACTGAATTTTATTAAATCCAATTCAATTTTATTAAGAAATGTATAGATTATTATTAATTGATTATGGGGTTTCATTGTGACCTCCTGGGGAGCTTTAACGTTCCCCACACTATGACATCGTGAGAAGGCAGTGAACAACGCCTTGTAATTTCTGCTTTCAGCCCTGTAATCACAGCTTTTTCGGGATTGGCGCCTAGTTGAATACGTAGGAACTTTGCGTTGTGCAATTTTCAGTTTGGAGGAAACTTCAGAGGATAAATACTACAGAGTGCGATCAGAGAGAAAACGAGGAAGCGAATAAAAAGTTTGGACATCTTTTTCGAAGTCGAAATAAGTTTGGTATGACGGTGCGAAGCTATACAGGCGTCGCATTTATGCACTGTGGGATAATTTAAGCCGACCTGGAAATCTGTGACAAGCGTCAGAATCGTACATACACATCTGTTTTGTTTTTGTTTCTTCTGCGTGAGAAATGCAAACATCGCAGCCGAGTATCAAATTCGGGGCGTCGTCAACAGCACAACTTAATGCCTTGGCCCCATAGGCACCAAGTTGAGAGAGAAAGAGAGAAAATCCAGGGGTCGTTTTTTCACCCAGAGGCAGCCAAGCAAGCTTAGCAAATTGGTGCTGCGTGCTGAGAAGAACAGAGAATGAAAAGATCAGCTGCTTAATTAAGCACAATGCAGCGATTGTGAGTTAAAATGCTTGGTGATAAAAGCAAGGCAATGAGTGCGGATTACGACTGATCATAATGTCAGCAAGAATTTTTTACGTTAGCGCTTGTAACTGCAGCGCGTTGTTCTTAGTATAACAGTCAAGATCAAGAACGCCACTTCACTGTTTTCACCGGATACATTAAAAGCCCGGAGATCCTAGGCACGCCTTAAAGCGCCCGCCAGCCAAAGGCTTGCCTCGGTCAGGTTGACACTGGCTCGACAAAATCCTGCCTTGCTTGAAGACCGTTGAGATTGAGGATTTAAGGCCAAAGTCAAGCCCCTGCAGGACTGATAAAACAAAAATACACGTGTTTCTCTAACAGCTAAGAAGTATACTGCTGCCACCAGATACTGCTGCCAGAGCTCATCAAGAAAAGAGCAGGCACTTTTACTGCGCTTGATGCCCCCTCCCCTAACCCCCCCCCCCCCTGGCGCATGAACCCTAAGCAGTAAAACTATCACGCAACTTTAGCCCCTTCTTCTGAAGTTTAGCTGGTAAAAACAAAGCCTTTCATAAAAATATCTTGAGCAAAGTGGACACGGGTGAACTCATGTTGCGTTTTTCACAGGGCCTACTCCTTCTCAGATAAAACACTCTTAACTTGATGTTTCGGAGTTAACTTTCGACAGGCGCAAGAAAGTACGCGTGGTGGTTTTTGAGTTTGCTTTTTTCTGCAATTCAAAGTACTACGTAAATTAAACATCGAGATCGCACACTTATATGAGCTCACGACTCATGACCCATGAGGCTCATCACTTAACACGCCCGCTACGTAGTTCATTCACTTCCACCTATAGTGCATACCATAAGCTAGCTACAGCACTGTGGAGGCTACATTGTTGTCCCCCTCAGGACGCCTAACTCACCGCGAAGGAAGCGACAAAAGGCACCGTGGCCTTGCGGTGCCACTTGCCGAGAGGGGAGAAGGGAATGTCCGTTCAGGACCCCCTTCACGGCGAGTTAGGCGCCCTCAGTGGGCGCACTATTGACAGCAATGTCGCCTCCACAGTGCTGCAGCAAGCTTGTAGTATGAACTATAGGCACAACGAATCGCAGCTCTCGAGGTGCACTTAGGTTAGCGTACGCACTTTGAATGAGAAAGCTGGATTCTCCTGGCACTACGTAACCCTTGTATCACGTGTCTCATGCTGGTTTTATGAAGGTATACCGTAATGCCCAGTCGTAGCTTCCCAGTGCGGCATTCCGAATGGTCTGCGGGCTGTCACATATCCACACAAGGAGATCGGCCAATAATGACAGCTGCTGCCCTCAGGGGCAGGAACGGGATTCAAACCTGGGAACGCGCGGTGGCAGTCAAGTGACATAACCGCTGCTCAACGCCCATGTATGTATGTATGTGAGTGTGTGTGTGTGTATGTATGTATGTATGTATGTATGTATGTATGTATGTATGTATGTATGTATGTATGTATGTATGTATGTATGCATGCATGTATGTGTATGTATGTATGTATGTATGTATGTATGTATGTATGTATGTATGTATGCATGTATGCATGCATGCATGCATGCATGCATGCATGTATGTATGTATGTATGTATGTATGTATGTATGTATGTATGTATGTATGTATGTATGTATGTATGTATGTATGCATGCATGCATGTATGTGTGTATGTGTGTGTATGCATGCATGCATGCATGCATGTATGTATGTATGTATGTATGTATGTAAGTATGTATGTATGTATTGTTCATTGGAAAGGGAAGATCCACCAGCAGGCATAAATTGTTTCGCCTAGGGGGCGGACACCGGAACCCCTGCTGGTGTAGGGAGGGATAGGGAGGAGAGAATACTTAGGAATAGGAGAATAGGGGTGAAGGTTGACATTACAATGTATATAACACACTGGGCAAGTTGACAAGGCTGCCCATGCCAGAACACGAATTTCAAGGTGCACTTAAGCCTGCTTACGGGCTTTGAGCGAAAAAGCATTAGGGCTTCCCTTGGCGATGCTTTGCAGCTGGATCCCGTGTGGTTCCATGAACTGACCCCTGCTCTCCTCCATTTTCGTCTTTTTCTACCATCTCTCTTCCTCTCTTCGTATCCTTTGAAACGGGCCACTCCCTTTCCCTGGGCTGGGTTTTATGAGGGTGAACTCTCCGTTGAGTTCAATATTATCCCCAGTTCTTCCTTTTTTAATAAATCACCACCACCCATTATGAACTACGCAGCACGATTAGTCGAGGTTCTTTGACCTTGAGATCCTCATTTTTTTCTCCTAGGTCTGTAAGTTTTTTTCTACGGGTTCCTTACTGATTTTATTTTCCTCTCCGTCTTATTCATTGCTACTACGTACTTCTTCGCAATGTCTTCTCTTTTTTCGCCTCACTATGTTCACTCCAAACGGCGGGGTTCGCACCGCCGTTTATGGGGCGACCTCTTCTTCAGTATTCATTAAACGTTCTCTCTCTCTCTCTCTCTCTCTCTCTCTCTCTCTCTCTCTCTCTCTCTCTCTCTCTCTCTCTCTCTCTCTCTCTCTCTCTCTCTCTCTCTCTCTCTCTCTCTCTCTCTCTCTCTCTCTCTCTCTCTCTCTCTCTCAGCAAGCACGCAGTTACGAATGGCCTTCAGAGTGTTCACTCAAGGGGATAGGCTAAGGAAAATGATATCTCACATAAGAATCTCGCACCGGTTCACCAATTTCCAGTTTTCTGCGCTGTCAACGTAGCCGAACACAACGCTGGGGAATTGGCCAAATGACAACTGCCGTCATAGGCTCGGGGCCCACTCACCATATCTCACTGCCATAGTGCTTTCGCATTCAATCGGCCTAAGCAGACAATCATTTTTCAGAGACCTATTATCAAAGCAGAGGGTACATACGCCAGTTCTGGCGGTATAAACTCGCCGTCACTGACCGAGTCACAAGGAAATGTTTGACGTTTCGGCGTCCATACGCGTTCCTTGTTCATGACTTTGTCAATGACTACGATTTTATACTCCCAATATGAACCCTGACTGACGACGTTTCGTCGAACATTTGACTACGTCAGTTTTATGCAGGCCTCGTTTTGCATACAGCTGTTCTGCATGGCTTTTGTGCTGCGCAAACAAGCCGACTTAACAATACGGCTTATGTGGAAGGCTAACGTGGCCTTCTGTTTCATGGAACACTGGAACACAAGCAGAATTGGTCGAAGTCCCTTTAAGGCTAAAGTCTTAAGTTACCCATTCTTCGAAAAACCGACGCTATTGTGTTG
>NW_027526361.1:27808036-27933511 GCF_048455015.1 Haemaphysalis longicornis
CTCGGAGAATCACTGGCTGCTTTTCCAAGGTTGAATGGGGCCGTGCGCGTTTCCATCCTTCCTGAGAACCGGGAACAGCGTGGCGCCCTTCGTGCAGTGCCGTTTCGCTCCTATTACAGAGGGTGGAAGCGGCGCCAAGACCCCAATCCTTTTTAACGTGTTTCGGGAGCAGGAAGTAGAGCCACTATTTCCGCATGAAGGATGCAATCCCACTCATTATTATGACTGGGATTGCATTCAGGATTGCCTTCACCTAAGCGACCAGCTGTCACACTTCCCCTTAATTAGAAGAGAGATAGAACGGCGCTGTGCGCAGGGAAGACCAGAAAGGATGAAAGATCACGATAAAAAAAGGGGTCCCCCCCCCCCGCCCCCTTCCCCGTTTTCTTAGAGGCGAATCCCCGTCTCGGCTGTCGCCGACTAATGTCGTCGTCGTAGTCGTCACCTCATGTATACGGCACTAATGCACCGGTACATTCGTTTACGCATCGCGCTAGAGCGTAACGCGTACTAAAAAAACACCGGGACACTCGTTTACGCCTCTCGCTAGAACGCTTCGTGCTTCAAAGACAAGAGACTTTTACAGCAAAGCTGCATACCTCTAGCCCCAAATGGTTTTATTTCTGTGGGCAAAAACACCCAGGCGCCAAGAATACACTTGGACACTGCATGCTTCCCAGGTTTCAAGTTAGTGGAGATGGCCCGGGATTTTTTTGCACCCAAAACCACGTGCAAGGCTTCCAGCACTACGTGCGCGTATTGGACGGACGGGTGCAAAGCCCTGTTAACCTTATTAGCTTCGGTTAATTCATCAGAACGCACCCGTGTGCGGCCAAGGCAACTTAGTGGATGCAACAAGCAGGGGAGGAGTGCAGCAGAGAGAGAGAGAACGTGTTTGCGGCCGTCGCTTTACCGGCGAAGCGATCGCTCAAATGTCGTCCAAGTGTGCGGAGCTCGTGAGGGCTCCAGAAAGCAAAACGGGTTTCGGCCTGCTGGCGAGTAATGCGCGTGCAGAAGTACTCGAGAAAGGGCTAGCTGTAGCTGGTAAAAAATTGTGGTCGGCGGAATGGAAAGCACCGGGAAATAAGAACTGCCAAATTGTCATACATTGACTTGACCTGACAACTGAATCGACGCGCCCAAATGTACGTCATGCAGCGGTCTTCGAATACCAACCCTCAGTGAGATGTGTATTGTGTGCTGTTAAGCACGTTGCCTTAAAAAAAGCCATTTGGGCATGATGAAATATCCTTTAAAAAATAGGTGCTTCCATGATGCTTCTTCGCCCAGGTGAATCGTCAATTTTTGAAATCAAACTTACCCGGGGTAGGTTGTATTTGTCGAGTAAGAGGGATGGGTGGAGGCGGCGGAGGGGACAGCCCCCCGTTAACCTGCAAATAAAACCGAATCTGATTCGATGGGCTCTGCTTATTTTCACCGCATAAGCATATCGCTGGGGTTGTTTTTTAATATAAGTGGTATAGGGTGAAAAGTTAAACGGGCGCCACGTGTAGAACCAGCCCCAATAGTAAATGCGTTTTATTGACCCCAGTCATTTGCGCAATTGTTTCCTTAAGCTCGGCTACTTTGTTGATTATCGCGTAAGAAATGCTTGACTGAAGGTTTGTTTGTGAAGTAGATACATTGAAAACGAAGCAAGCTGTGTTCAAGCGTACAATATTACTGAAATGCCTCTTGCGTGACTTTACCATCGAGCTGAAGCCGATGCCATGGTAAAATGCAGCCTCCGTCGCTATTGTAAAGACTGGAAACATCAAAACGCACCTGTATGTGTGAAAGGGACCTATTTTCGTCTCTACAGAAAACTAGAGGCCCCTTGCTTTCATGTCTATGTACGTCCTATGAGGTGATTTATTTTAAGCGCCTTTAAACAGAAGTCGTAAATAATATTGGGCACTTTCACAATGATCCATTTGTTTTAGGCGTAATCTTTATGATTCTGCTCAATAAAAATAATCTTAAACCATATAAAATCTTAAATAATCTTAATCTTAAATCCTAATCTTAAATCATCTTAATCTTAAATCATAATCTTAATTCATCTTAAATCATCGTTGCTGTCATGAAAATGCGCAGTTTATGCTATGTTCACAATTTCCCCGGGAAATCCGTGAGATTGTTTACCAAATTCTCCAACTCATTGCCAATGCTTGCGCATTGATGTGGGCGGGCGCTTGTAGCACGTAATAAACATTGAATTTCTTTATGCTTTTCATATCCATAAGGTCATCAGCTATTTGTCGAGTGAGGTGATGTACAAATGCGAGGGGTTAGAGTGAAGGCGGAACTAAGCGGCTGTAGTCACGTACGTGTAAATGCGGTGTTAAAATGTACACTAAGATGGCGGGGGAGAGGGGGTATCTTTGAGTTTGGAGAACTGTGTCGCCACTCGCAATTCCCGGTGTTCCGCCCTGCATCCTCCGGTTACTGAGAAGCCGGTCGTAGTGAGGGCTACAATGATACCGGCTACAGACGGACAGACATGAAGCATTGCTTGAGGACTGCTCTGGGCCAGTGGGTCTAGGAAGTGGAGTTAATAATGGCTTGCGTTGCCGTTCTCGCATACGAAGCACCGCAATGCCTCTAGCGTCTCTTACAGTCAGCCACGTGCTAAATCCATTCAAATTATTTTTAAATCAAGTTTTAAACTAGATTCGTCATTATCAGGTACATCTATACCGGCGGGGTAATCAGCATTCATAACAACCCAGTGCAACTCGCCAATAGAATTAAATGATTTTTGGCTTGAGCTGGTGGTACACGTTATCGTGAGACTATACTATATAACAGGATCGAACGTTAGGCGGGGGGGGGGGGGGGGGGATGTGTGACGCACTGGTGTAGTATAAATTCAGTTTTTTATTTTCGTTTCTTTCTGGAGCAAGCTTTGCATCACATTTCGTGATAAATGTGTCCTCGCAATGAAGTACGATGACCTATGCTTTCTAGCTGGCCATAAGACCACTCTGTATCACCTTTTATATTGCACTATTAACGTGCGTCATCTCTAAGTCAACTCGTACAGACGTTGTTTTTAAGACGGCGTGGCACAGGCTCAGAAATTCTGAGCAATGCTTCTTGGACGGATGAGAGAACGGGTGTGTGGAAATCAGCAGGCTGTTTGCCGTTTGTCTCCCTTTTTTTGTTATTTTATCGCTCGCCCAAGAATCAATCCCAGACAACGTAAAATTTTCTTTGGAGAGAGACAGCGCGCCGTTCTGTTCTCGGGTGCACTTTTGCATGTAGACGTTGTGTTCTCCTCTTCTTAAAGGCGGTTTCGTCAGGGCTGTTTTTCTGCTTTTCGCGGCGGCGGCGGCGGCGGTAGAACCGGCGGCTCGCCTACCCACCTCAGTCCACTCCATCATCTAGAGGGGGAGGGAAGTGACGGGGGAGGAAGGGTTCGCAATGCCGGCTTCGTAATAACGAAACAAAAAAGAACCGAAACGAAGCAAACATCGGCGCAAAAGCTAACCAGCAAAAGAGGCGCCCTCTCGTTTCGAGCTCCCGAGACGACTTATTTATAAAACAATCGCCTCTCGATCCTTCTGCCTCCTCAGCTCTATCTCATCCTCATTCCGTGCTTTTGTTATTTCATTTCATTTTCTCTTTGGAGGAATTCTTTGCACTTAGCGCGCGCTGCCTTTGCTCTAGTCCCCTTTTCTTTTTTTACGAGCGCGAGGCCGTTTCTTTTGCCGTTGATTGTCGATATCGCGTTATTTTGCTTTTTCCCACCCCCAGCAGTGCGGCCGCTTTCTCTTTGCTCTTCTCTTCGCCGTTTCTTGCCGTTTGGCCGACGCGGGGCGCCGCTCGGCTAGCTCGCTCCCCGACGAAGAAGAATAACAAGAGCTGCAAACGCGCCCTGCGGAGTAGCAGCAGAGGGAGTGCGCCCCTTTCCCCTCTCGGCCATTTTGCTTGTCTGGACGCTTTTTCTCTCCGATTTGCTTTTTCGTCGCCGTCGGCGGCTGGCGCGCTTTGCCGTTCGGCCGCCGGAGCCCAGTCGCTCCGGCGAAGGGCGCTGCACCGCAAGGCTCCTCCACTCGACCCGCGCTGGCGCGCGCCCCGGCGGACTTTCCTCGCCGCGCGCGCTCCGGAAAGCGCGCCTTCACTGAAAGCAGAGAAGACACGTGCCCGCCGCCGCTAGCCGCGATCGAGAGGCCGAAACCTAGCTGGAACAAACCACTTGTGTTGGATGCCGTGACGACGTTCCTACTTGGCAATCTGTGTTGGATCGGCGTTCCTCAGTCGGTAGCGTGCTGTGTGAGTGATTGTGGGAGTGACCACGTTAGCTGTAGTTGTGCCGGATACCAACACATGACTCATCGCTAAGCGGAACAATGACGGATTCCTGATAGCACGCCGTCGATCACGAAGTTCGATTTCGCTGGCTGGTGCGGTCGACCGCTGGGACCGATCCGGGCCTCACGTGTGCGTCGAAGGCGGCCGTGGTGGCCGCACTACCTCCAAGTGACACGCTGGGTGCTTTCGTGCTTGATGCTCGTCGCGGCCGACTGGTGAGCGAAAATCGCGCTCAGCGTTTGGTCTCACTTTTTACTTTGCCGGGTGTCCGTGTTTGAAAAGACTTTTTTTTTTTTTTTTTTTTTTTTTGTCGTCGTGTACGGTGAGTAATAAAAGGTGCCACGAAACATTTTCAAACTGAAGTTTCGGTTACCTACTTCGCAAAAATCTGTCACTGCATTGAATGTATTCCGGTTTATCGGGTTGCATCGTTTATCTCCTTCGGGTCAAATCAGATATGGGTCAAATGCTGTTCTTTTCTTTTCCTTTTTTTGCTGGTAGATATCGTTGTTTGACCCCGTGCTATAATCGCCATGATCACGATATACAAGATTCCACGAAGAGACGTGCCCTGTACGCTGAAAGATCCCGACTCATCACCGTCATTTCTGAAAATGAACATTTTGACATACTTCTGTCTGGTTGGGAGATTACTAAATAGAAATTTAATTGTGTTCCAACCAATGGTACATAGATAAAACCCGACGTTTCAAAGCCAGCTCGGCTTCTTTTTCAGGGGTGACTGGGGCCTACGTTGTTTTTATATTCTAAATCAGATTTTAGTTAAGAGATAATTGACCCAGATAATGCGATATGAAAGCTTGTCCCGCAACAAACTCCTCTCCTTGTATCCTTTCCGCGTGGGTGCAGGTACGTAACCTTAAAAAAGAAAAGCCTGACTTCTGGACAGTTTCCTCCTGTTGGTCACTGAGCACTGAAGTTTTTTTGTTACCTACACGAAAAAGTAGAGTAAAAATGCTGTAGACACTGGAGAAATTCTCAGCAATTTGACTGGAAACTTTATTTAAACAGTTTTGTGAAATGCAGTACACTCCACATTTGTTAAAAAACAGGACTCTATAGAGGGGTCTTTATTACGCCCTCGGCAATTTTATAAACAAAATTCCGTAAGTGGTCTTGATCGCTAATTCTCTATAATGTTGACACAATTGTGGCAGTAAAAGTCCCCTGCTTGGCAGGGGTCTGGAAGCATAGTGCGGGATCCTGTAAAAGATAGAAGGTGCATCTATAGTTGGTGAAAAGTAATGCGGAAGGGATATTTCAAAAGTAAAAAAAAAATATAAGCAAGGAATTAGAATTGCGCGCTTTGCACGAGGCTTGGAGGGGTCTAATCGAGGACTGCGAAAAGCAATAAAAATATTCATTAAAAAAATCTCGGCTTCATTGTTTGTAGGTTCCACATTAGCTACAAAATTGCATGTACTGGAATAACGGTCCCGCGCTTATAACGGAAACTGGAGCAGAGAGGGGCGCTGTCTGCCGCTGCTTAACCAAGGTGGCAAGGAAAGGGAAAGACAAGACAGATCATCTCATTTGCGGCGCCGCCTTCCCCAATTGCACCCTCTAGCCCGAAAAACAAATGAAACGGAAAGGAGGAACGTGGCGGTACATGATGGATGCCCAGGTACACGAAATTGGAGATGGTTGGACTAAAAACGCTATCGCGTGTAAAAAAACGCGGCTAGGGGTGGTCGTCGGATGTTGCGTGCCCTACCGGTCTTGAGCGTGGCTGTGTGGTCCCCGTCGCAGGTGCGCGCCCTGTGCGACATGTCGCTGGCCGAGCAGCAGGTCCGCGAGTACCTGAACCACTGCCCCCCTCCGTCCACGGCGGGGTCCGAGGCCGGCCAGCAGGGTCCGCTAGGCGCGGGACACTCGGCGCCTCCGCCGCCGCAGGGAGCGCCTTCGGCTGCCGGCGCTGCTGCTGCGGGCGTGCCGCCACCGCCAGGCTGCGCGGGCCGCATCCTGTCCAGGAACGCCAACGGAACCAGTGAGTGGTCGCACTAGTCTTCGCACGACGCCCGCTGTACACCCCTCCCCCATTCCACTTCCGAAAACTCTCTAGCACGCACACGCGCTGCTATGAGTTGAAGGCGACAAACTGCTTATTTCACCAGAGTTTACACACTTGACGTTCGGTAAGGTGAAGGGCTTGCAAGAGTTGTCAGACCTGCACGTCACAGCCACTGAGAACAACTTAATGGGTGCAAATTGAGAGAAAGCGTCAAGACCCTCAATACACTTTAAGTGTGTCGGGGCATGTCATCAAGGCAAGCTTGCGGCTCGTCACGTTGTTCCCCCGGTGGTGCCGGCCATGCCGCTATGCCTCGTCCTGAATGGAGCACGTATCTCAGAGTTCTGATACCGAATTGGCACGATTGTTGGAGGAGATGAACCTTCCCGTTGATATTTGCCAACATCCTGGGGGCGACCTAAGTTCAAACAACATAAAGTTAAAATGCTCGCCCGAACGAGTGGGGTGGCAGCAAGCAGTCACACACGTTCGATAGTGAATTCAGAAAAAAAAGAGAGGCCTTCACTCACTCACTCACTCACTCACTCACTCACTCACTCACTCACTCACTCACTCACTCACTCACTCACTCACTCACTCACTCACTCACTCACTCACTCACTCACTCACTCACTCGATCACTCGATCACTCACTCACTCACTCACTCACTCACTCACTCACTCGCTCGCTCGCTCGCTCACTCACTCACTCACTCACTCACTCACTCACTCACTCACTCACTCACTCACTCACTCACTCACTCACTCACTCACTCACTCACCCACTCACTCGCTCACTCGCTCACTCACTCACTCACTCACTCACTCACTCACTCACTCACTCACTCACTCACTCACTCACTCACTCACTCACTCACCCACTCACTCACTCACTCACTCACTCACTTGAATTATTTTCCTCTGCATGTATGCATGCATTCATGCATACATACACACATGCATACAAATATACATGCATACACATAAATGCAATAGATGGATTATTTGGGTGTGGTAATGGCTACTTTACTGTTTTCGTTTCTGCATGCGGGGATGGTGGAGTTGAGTAGGGGGCAGGGCTCCCGCGGATTGCGAACTCGTAACAATCAGCTCGTTATAGGCGGGTTCGGCTATATCGAACTATTGGATATATCGAACTAATCGAAGTGCATATTGCAGTTCGCTATAAACGGGTTTGACTGTACACACAAATACATACATATCGCATCGAATCACACGCTTACACTGCTACAAGTCAACCTGCATGCATTACCTGACACAAAAGGAAACCAGGCAGAAGGGTCCAAGTGAAGAGTCCAAATAAGAGAGAAGAACTCATGATTTGAAGACGTCAGACTTGTATAAATTTCTATGCTTCCTTTATATACCAATCGCAAGAAATTGGAAAAGAAATAAGAGAGAATGGTCGGAGGTCAGTGCGAGAGGCCTTCCTCGTGCAGTGGAATGAGAAAATGATGATGATGATGATGATGCTGATGGTGGTGGTGGTGGTGGTGACGACGACGACGATGATGATGATGATGATGATGCTGTGTTTTCTAAGTGTGCCCCCATTAAGTGTATTCTTAGACCAGGCCGTCACTGTCCCATTCCACCCCGATACGGTCAGTAATCGGGAATAGTTCAGCAAAATGCTGCAACTAATACAAAACAAGTCCGCAGAAATGCGAATCGTGCGAGCGCTCTGGACAGAGCGCTGGCCTCTGGGCAGGGCGGCTCGAACGTGCTTGTCGGTGCCCATTTTGATCATCTGTTAACTCTTATTCTTTCCTATTTTTTCTATCTATAAGTCTTTGCTGCGTTCCGGAGTTTCACCACAGGGCTGCTTGTTTTGTAACGCCTCGTTCATAGCGACATGCATTTGCAGGCCGGGATTATATTTCTTATCCCCTAAACCTCTCTGAAACGCACAAGAAAAATGCCCCAATGAGAAAAAAAAAATGAATGTCGCGAACCCTCTCAACAGGGATTGCAATGTTTCTTTAAAAGATTTTTTTTTCAAGTGCGCCTATTCTTGGAGTGCTTGTGTTGCCTTTGCTCGAACCCCGAGTCTCGGCTTGTTTGTCGCGTGCGTGGTTTATCGACGCTCGGCAAATTTCGACACGGCTATCGGGGCGTTAGCCGCCCAACGTGTCTCCGGAATAACAATGATGTCGCATAATTCACGCTTGGCGATTAGGGGCCGTTGCGACGCGAGGAAGAACTGCTCCCAATCTCCCTTCACCATGGCCTGCACGAGGGTTCACGCATACTACCGACCCCCCCCCCCCCTCCCCCCCTCCCCCCAACGCCTTTTCTGCGGCCTCCTGACTCAATTGGGATGTGTTCGTATACCCGACATCACTGGTACTAGAGCCTGCGTCCCACTTTGAGCTGAGTTACAAGTAGTACACACAGTTAAAAGAAACCCTTGGGCTAAACGGCAGGCCTGGGTCCTGGTCATACGTTTTTGTACTAGACCATAGCGGATCCCCCTTCCCTTCCTACCAAAAAAATTCAAATTTAAACCAAAGCTGCACAGAAGGTATACAAGAGACGCCGCAGCGGAGCGCTGCGCATTGATTTAAACGACCTGAGGGCCTCTAAAGTGCTTCGAAATCGCAAAACACGGCAGCGAGGGGAGGGGTAGAACTTGCGTTTTCGGGCGTAGCAGCATTGACCCTTAGATATTAAGTCACCGCAGAGGATGAGCAGTTGCCCAGCTACCCAAGTTTCTCCGGAAAACTATATCCGCTCGCAACTCGCCTGCACATTTAAGGAAACACGTTATGCGTACATAGTAGTAACACCATCCCCATCATCACCAGCTTGTCTTGCTGCCTATTGCGGGACGAAGGCCTCACCTGCGGACTTCTGAACGCTTTAGTAGTCGGCTCATAGGGAGGTTGATAAGGAACGTGGGTTGTCGGTTATAGGTGGTAGCATGCTTCTAAGGAAGAACACAAAGATTCGCCTGATGCACCAGTAGCACCCTTAGGGCTTGCCTTGCTGTGACTTGGACGACTTTCTTAGCCAGCTCTATTTAGCGGTGTGCCTTATCGTGTTTCGAGGTCAACAGTCACGCCTGGCTTCGCAAACTCTTTACGGATGAAGGTTTCCCTACCGGTGTTTGATCCTTTAACGAGACATCTATTTTAAACTTATGCGCTGCTGAAGTTGTATCGGAAGGAGCTTCTCTAACAGGTTTGCTGTGAAGTTCTGTAAAAAAAAGGAACAATTAAAAACAGAACGGGAATTTAGTGACGGAGGAAAATCAGGGTCAGTCTCTTTGTCGAAGGAACCGGAAAATACGCATGGTGATGGCTGATGGATTGGCGTCATACCGGTTTTTGTACAACAATGACTTGTCCTTGCTTTACTAAGTTGCTACTAAACAGGGGATAAAATTCCTGCGCGTGTCTCTGCTCCTGACTAACCCGAAAAGTGGATAATAATGAATTCTACGAAAATGGCGATGGCGACGACGACGATGACGAGGATGTTAATGATGATGTCAACGGCGATGACTATGTGCGTTGTTACGTTCGTCCGTATGGATAATTTTTATTTTTCTTAGAATAAGGCCTATAAAATATATCGTAGGAAAACAAAAGCTAGAAATTGTGTGTTCTGGTTTCAACTATGGGCAAATAACAAACCCACTACATGCACAGCTATTCCCGTAGGTTCGGGCAGTATGCGCGGCTACAGTTTCCTGAAACGTTTGTCGCCGTTAGTTCTCAGGGGGATCTGTACTGGGGCCATTACCGTGTTATTATACGTACCTCTCGAGAACGAATTCTTGGTATGCATGCGTGTTCGAGATTTGGATAGAAGGAAGATGTGGTTCACGTAAACAATAAAGATAAGAGAACAGGACGTCGCCGCATGGAAGTGCCAAAGCTTGTTTTTTTTTCCCCGGTGAAGTCATGGAAGTATAAATTGGGTAGTTATTCATTTCTGAAAGTTCATTTTGCAACATGGTATGGCCATGCACCAGCCCTAAGCGAAGGTTGTTGTTGTAGAGTCATCTATCTCAGCAAATACAAATACAATAAAAGAAAGGTGAATGAGACTAAACAATGCCAACTAAACATGGATAAAGGCATGGGTTAGAGAGGGCGAATACAATGAATAATCCATGGGCACACGCTCCTGCAATGCAAAAGCTATTGATATTTCATAGATTGAATTATCTCGTCGGCTGCATCTGGGTTGCTATCCGGGAGATGACCAAATCTGTTACGGGCGTTCGAAATTTGGGTCTTTTCTCTTTCGTGCCTCCAACCTATCCCGGCTCATTGTTCAAACCATGCGAGGTACTCTAATTATCTGGTCTATATATATAAAAAGACCAGGGTCCACATTATAGGTTGTTTGTATTCCATTGACGTCCGTGCATGTGCAAATGAGAAAGGCACGGGCTAATAATTCAATGTTCGCGCTCGCGACCTGGTGAAACAAAGAACCCATCTGAAACTGTGCCATATTTTAACTCTTCGTCGACCATGTTGACAGAAAACAAAGTTTTTTTTTGTTTTTTTAGGTGCCCGGCGCCATTAACGGGCCGCCTAACGATAACGACCGAGCTCAGAACACGTTTCGTTTAGTCGTCAAGCACGGTACGTGTTTTCACTGCAGAGGCTTCCCGTGCCCATAATTTCGATCGATGTCGTTGTCTACCATCCGGAAGCATTAGATGCAAACAAAAATTTTAAGTGGCATCATCGGAGAAGGCAACATGCCATTCTGAAATTTGTATAGTTTCAGGCAACCAGATTATCTATATAAGGCTCTGTAAGGCTCTACTGATGTACGATTCAGAAAAATTGCATTTTGTACCTCTTCATATATCCAAATGAAAGCTGGAGTATATAAAAAAAGCTTAGCCGCTCATGCGGTAATAAGTTCAAACATGCAGGATTTCCTCCATTTCTGGTGTAGGCCCTGTTTCATTGACAGGTAGCGCTTCCTCGAATACGAGACGAAGTCTACAGCTATGTTATCACTGAACAAGCGAACTGAGGCGGGCTAGTTGGTGCATGATGCTACTTAGAAAAAAATACAGCGATAGAAACGATACGACAGAAAGAAAAGACAAACACGGCGCTGAACTGCCAACTGAGTTTTATTTAGACGAACAACGGATATACATTATAATCCAAACAAGGAAAAAAGGGAAATTCATAATAAAAACAGACATATAAATGAAGTCAATTGTGGAAATGAAAGTAGCCACGTGTAATGCCTCGATCATGATTCTAAGTATTTTATCTCCCTCTCGAACAACTCGATAGAGGGTGTGCTCACGCACGTATCCCCCATAGGTGCATGAAGGTGGGCTCACACACATAACTTAGGCATGGAGACACGATAAGACCTTTGCAAGACTAGGGTCACCAGAAATTCAGAAAATTGTCACCAAATGCGCGCAAGTATTCTTTGGCCGCTTCTCCGTTTCACGACGCTTACATATATTTGGTGGCATCGAAGAAACGTCGACCCAGACAGTGTACTAAAGTGGCGCCTTAGGCGTGTTGATTTGGCACGATGGATAGAAAAACAGCGCAGAAGACGCGCGGTGACAAAGGTAAGACGAAACACTTACGAGCGCTGGGCGTTCAAACGCTTGTGTGTGTCTAGTCTTTCTCCGTCGCTGCTGCGCTGTTTTCTATTAACCAGAGGAGGTATTAATGTTCCTTGCCGAGTACCCTCCCCCCCCCCCCCCCGCCCTTACCCCCAGCTAGGACCGTGTAACGCCCTTCATTTCCACAAAAATGGAGATATCGCGGAAGTTCCACCTGCAATCGCTATAATAGCATAAATGGAGATGTCTGGTCGCACAAAATTTTGAAAAACTAAAAAATAAGAAAAATACAAAAATACGGGAAATGGCGAACCTTGTAACGCCTTGCCTTTCCACGATAATACAGATTTCGTGAAAGTTTCACCCCTAATCATTATAATAGCGTAAATGAAGATAATTGCTGGAACAGGATTTAAAGAAAAAATTCGGCTGTAAAACTCTCCCACTCAAGACAAGCGGCATGTGAATGCTACGCATTAGTAGATAATTCTTTAAATTTCTGCTGAAATAGTTTTCTTTGTTTTCCGTTTTGCTTTTGATGCGTAGCGCTCTTTGCCGAGTGCACCCACAGCCCCAACCCTGCATTAGAAGGAAAAATGCATAATTGTCGGAGCAACACATTTGATACTTATAATCACATAACTGAAGATAATTGCTAGGACGGAATTTAAACAATAAACAATACAAAATCTAGAAAAGTAAAATGTGAACTTGTGAGTTAAAGTATACGCATCTGACACACCTCCCCCGAAAACGAAGGTGAAAAAAAAAAAAAAAAACGGGAAAGAACGACGTGAGAGCGGTCGTTAAAAGAAATCAGCCTTGTAACGCCCTGCATTTGAACAGAAATGCCTATTTGGGGGAGTTAACACATTTAATCGTAATAATATTGTAAATAAAGGTAATTCGTCGAACGAAAAATTAACAAGCCAAAATTACAAAAGGTAAAAATTTAAAACGGTGCAAATATTGAATAACGAAAACAAAAATATTCATCTTACACACCGCTGCACGAAATGAAGTCAAATATAAAAAAGGACCGAAGAGAACGGCCGAAAAACGAATAAAAATTCACCATAACGAACCAACCGTGTAACGCCCTACATTCGCATAAAAGGCACAATTAGGAGTTAATGCATTTCATCATTATAATAATGTACATGAAGATAATTAGTCGAATGAAATTTTAAGAAATAATCAAATACCGAAAAGAAATAAAATAAAGAAATATAAATATAAAGAATGAATAAAAACTGTCCTATACATGGCTCCCACGAAACAAAGGCAAAAATAAAAAAGGCTACCAAAGAACGTCGAAAACACGAAAACGAAATTCTGAAACGGACCAACCGTGGACCCCCTGAATTTGCTCAAAAAGGCATAATTGGTAGGCCGTACATTTCTTCCTTATATTAGCGTGAAGGGAGATAATTAGTCGAAAGGAATTTTTAAAAACCAGAAAACGCAGAAAATAAAAAACAATAACAAAATGGTAAATGTGAACCTGAAAAATTAAAAATATGCAACTTACACACAACCCCTCAAATAACGATGACAGCAATTAAGATACTTCCACGAGACGTGTTGCTGGGCGAGTTGGTTTGTGAGCCACATCACCTCGGCGCATTGCTGCGCCAGACTTATGACCTTTAGTATCAAGAAAGCACTCGTTCCTCCAAAAGTGACAGCGCTGTTCGGATGCGTCAACCATCATTTGGACATGTGAAGCGGCTGTGCAAAATCCTGCGTTCAGAGCTGAGGCGTCAGGTACGGATGCTGTACTACTGGATTCGAGTGCTGTGCTTCATACGGGACCCTGAATGGATTGCCAACAGGAACCTCCAGTTCTACAGACGTCTTGCTGCTGAAACGACGGAATTTTGGTGACGGACCATTTTGGTTGCCCCTACCGAGGGCCACTGGTGGCAAAGTGGGTGGGGCTGGAACTCTGAAGGTCATCGGGGATGCCCATGTTCCTGAGGTAATAGCCGGCCCTCTTCAGAAAGGACCCAAATACAGTTTGGAAAAAAGAATGCCAGCCCACGAGCTGCTAGCCTTGAATAGGCGGGTAGCCCAGAAAGCCCAAGAGGGCGACCGGGAGAGGTGCCTTCTGGACGGCGTGGACAGCCTACTTCGTAGCGTCCCTTGTGCAACACTCCATCACCACAAGTTGGACGACGTTGCCTCCCATTTTAAGGACAATGACCTGAGGCTTCTGCAGAGGGACAAAGAAGGAGGATTTTTAGGTGATGACCTCTGGAGTGTTCAATGACAAGGCCAGCCTAGCTGTCCACAAGAACTTTATTCCGACAAACGTGAGTGCCGCCAAGCAGAAGAATAAGGCTGTTGCCCTTTGCGAGAGCCTCGAACTTACCAAACTTGGTAAGGGCGTTGAGGACAGTAAGAAAAGCAGCCTCACCGTTTTTTTTTTCGTTGCCAAAACGTATAAAGTTGTTATCCCCTTCAGGACCATTGTGAGCGAGAAAGATTCTTGGCAAGCACTTGTCAGTCGCTACCTTCTAAAGCAACTTAGCGGTTTGTGATCCGTGTGATACCAAGAATTCTACTACGGTAATCAGTGCAATACAAGGCAGCACGGACGTAGGCTACGACTTCTCGGTTTATGTAGAAGATTTGTTTTATTCCGTATCGCACAGTGAACTCTTGCCCGCGGTTGTTGAATTTGACAAAACAAAAATTTTGAAACGAAGTCGGGACGCCACGGACCGTGAAGTAGTGGAAGCCTTCTACATCGAGCGAAAGGGAGATAACTGCGTGAGCGTGCCATCGCTGCTAATCTACGGAAAAGAGTGTGCATTCCTGGGTAACTTTCTTGATGTTTGTTGATGTGTGCCCTCACCGGAAGCCTGTTAGATTTTTTTAGCTCACGTGTGTCATTACGCTGAATGTATATATGCGTGCCGCCTTTTCAATAAAAACCAGTTGCGAGTTAGCGTCCGTCCCGTCCTTTTCACCGTCCGTGTCTTTCGCTGCGCTTAATCTTATATCTGTGACAGCAATTAAAAATCTCTGAAAAGAGCAACGGAAATACACACAAAAAAAAATGTACTGCGAGAACTAACCAACCGTGCAACTTCCTGCCGTTGGAGAAAAAGGAATATTTGGCGGTGTTACCACATTTTATTGTTATAGTAGCGTAAATGGAGATTATTGCTCGAACGAAATTATACAGCCAAGTGCTTTTCGGGTGAGCACGGCTTTATGCAACTTTGTGAAAGTGAAAATAATACTGTTTTGCTGTTTTGCTACGGCCCACCTGTCCCACCTTTAAAGAGACCCTGCAACACTTTTTTAAACTTTTTTCTTAATCCTACATGGTTTTAGATCGTAGTCAACGAAAACATCCGGTACTTAGGACATGAGGTCACAAAGTACCTCAGGTAAAAATTAGGGCTATATGCATGCCCATCACATAACTTACAATACTTGTTCAAGAACATTTTCTCCCTTCCCGGTCTTGGCGTTCTTCGAGCGCTCGTCTTACGCCATTACAGCTGTGTAGTGGCTATTGGCTTGTTTTCTTTTAGTTGCAGCAATAAGCGCATCAGGTAAGCACTTGAAAAAAAGAAGAAAAAAAAACGCCACAAAAGCAAAGCAGGAACGGAAGGTGCATCTGCTGCGACGAGCCAATCACGCAGTGCCGTTCCGTGCTGGCGATAGCTACAGCTTTCGCAGTGCTTCCAGACGGAAAGGAAAGAGTGGAAGCGTTTATTGAGATTGTAGCAGAGTCCCTTTAACAGCGCCAATCCTATTGCAAGAACGTAGATAATAAATCTTACAGCGTGGAGCTGCACGGGTTTGCTACAAACGCCATGGCTTGTGGGGCTGTGATCATGGCTATAGGGGAACAGCCAAAACGACGGCGGCTAGACAAGAAAAGTGTAAATGTGCGCTAATTCCTCATTACATGGAAATCGCTTGATCCGAATTCTCTCTTTGTTGGGCTTTCCACCGTCCAAACTACAACGCAGAAAGATCGAATTAGGTCTGTTTTTTAAAGAAGGTTCGCTTATAATGAAGCTTATAACGTTTCCCTGTTTCGAGGACTACATTAAAACGAAGGTTTACTGTGTCTAACCGGCTGACCGAAAACAAGGATAAAAAAACAAACAATGAAAGCTCGTCGTACAAAATACGCATAGAGAACGTTGCGCCAGCCCGAGTAATTCCTGAACGCTTGCAGATATTCTTGAATGTTCAGCTATTTTTCCAAAAATTAAGCTTGCTCCGCGGCTACTGTATGAAGTCTATAGAGGCCTCGGCAGCACTTTATAAAATGATATAGAAATTACCATATCTTGCTACGGGCTATTTCACATGTTAGAATAGGGCAGTTTGCATGCATACATGCATTCTCGCGCAGTCGTGCTTCCTCGCAGTAAGTCAGAGAGTCCTGCAGACTTTTTTTTTATCATCAGCGAGACACTTAGCTCCAATTTTCTTGATAAATCCTAGTGCCTTTCGACATGCTTGTAGTTGGATGAACACGAGCTTTTGTTTCCATGCTCATCTTCTCTACGAAGCCAAATCCTTCTATCCTTTTCAAGTTGTGCATACGGGGTAGGGTTATCCCCCCATCTTCTCCCTCCCAAGCGCCTTCAAAACTAACACAGCGAAGCCCACACTGTGTGGCACGCACCACCTCGTCGCCCCACTCCCTTTTAGGTCGCTTGCCCGATTGGTAGCTCGTAACCTGCTAAGCGTGTACCCTGCAGACAAAGCTAGTGGTGTACAGTCGCGAAGCGAATGCTGAACGCGACGATGAACTGTGTCTAAAACTGCGACCCAGACGCCCCACGTCCGCACCTAGTTCGATTGCCTCTGCCAAACCGGCCTCCGGAAAAGAGCAGGCCTTTCCTCTGAGATGTATTCACCAGTAGCGCTGGCATCGCATTATTTTTATTTCGGGGCTCAAGACTCAAACTGGAAGCCAAAGAATAATGAAAGGGTTTTGCGTATATATTGTAACGACATTTATCTTATCTTTTTTTTTTTCACCCCCGAAAGACAAAGATTCGTCTATCGAGCACTAAGGAAGGAAAACACATCTTACGCCGGAGCCCGTCATTTTTCATTGCTTATATTTATTTTTTTGCTTTCCCTCACCGCCATAGCAACGCAAAAAAAAAAAAAAAAATGGCGCCCGACGTTGCAGCCGGATTTGCTTTCCATTCTTGTCTCTTCGGGTACGTCGTGTGTGCTTTCCTTTTTTTTCCTATGCTGTGATATTTACTTCAGTTCATATTTTTTTTTTCTGTATTTTTTTTTTATTTTCGCTCGTGCTAGAGCTCGTATATATCCTTTGTGATGGAGCCCATAAGAAACGAGGAAAGTAGGAAAGAAAGAAAAAAAAGCTAATCTAAATTTATATGGCAGCCAAGCCACCGCCTTTTTTTTTTGTTCATTCATTCGTCCATGTCTCTTCTGTTTTTGCAGTTCCGCTGACGTCTATCGCGTTTGCGGCGCATTCTGTTCGCCGATTTTTTGTTTAGTTTCGCTCCCAGCCCGAGATGGGTCTTACCTTTTCTTTTTCCTCTTCGTTACTGCCGCCGGTCTACTGCTGTCTGGGTTCTTTTCCTCGCTTTTCTGTCTGATATCGAACGGCACAAAATTGGTCTCTTGGCGTTTTCTCTTGCGTTTCTCCCGGCCAGCAGCTCGCAAACGCGCTCGTTCGTTTCGGGCCCTTTGTATTTGCTTGCCTACGTCTCGGCCTGGGATTTTTTTTTTGCCGCCGTCCCGGGCTGTATTTTTTATCCTCCCCGAACTTGGAGCGTATATATGTTGTTATCGCTGGGCTGCTGCTTTTGCCTGTCCGCCGGGTTGGTGCTTGCTTTCATTTCCTGCCGATCGATGTCGTTTGCGAGCCTATCTGTATTTTGCCTCCCCTCATTTTGCGTCCCTTTGCCGAGCCGAGTCCTATTTTTGCCCAGCGCCAACATTTAGTTGCATTAACATTATTCCGTTCCTGCTTTTGCTTGCCTCTTCCTCGGAGAGGCACTCTGTTTTCTGATGTGTGTGTGTGTGCCGGTCGAAGCTGTGCTTGTTCTATGCGCAGCGGACTTTTTTGTCGCAGACTTGTGCGAGCCGATCTCCTCCTCCTCTTTCTCTTCGCCGACTACGTCTCCGTCGTTTTTTGTGCGTGATTTTTACTGTTATTACTTCTCCCCGCTCTACTTTGCAGCTACTGTGTTTTATGACTCGAAGCCGCTTTGTGTGCGCACTCCTCCCAGCTTTCGTCGAGTCGGAGCGCGGGCGATATAAAGCGGAGGGATTCGATGTTTCGCTTTATAGTACGCTGCCCTTTTGTTTGACATTATTGCGATCATCATTTATATCCTGTTTTTTGGCCCAATGTCGACATCCACTGCCGCTGCACCAAACAGGTTTCCACACAGGCTCTCCGTTCTAACCCCCTCTCCCTTTATTTTATTGATGTCGCTAGCGGAGAAGGGGTGCAGCGCTCTTCTTGTTCTTTACCCGCTAGTCGCGCATGTTTGCTTTATGTGAACTTTGTTCGGCGCTGTTGCTTTTTGCCATTATCTTGGACAGGCCGGCGTCCGCGTTGACCTTCTTCTTATTCTTTTTTGCGCTCTTTATTATCTCGGCCTCTTTTATGACCGGGCTATCCAGAGACCTGCTTTTTATATTTCCTGATTTATTGCCTCCGTTTATTGCTCTACTGTAAAATATTTTCTCGGCCAACTTTTCCTACAATTTTGTTTTTAATTCCTGTACCGGATTGTATTAATTCGATCGTTCTCTCTCCTCGCAGTTAATCGCAAGGCGCGTCTGTTTGCTTTTACTGTCTGAGACTCAGCTTGAGGCAATAAAAGCGGCGCTCCTCATGCGCAGTGGTTTTTAGTTTTCGGCGCTTGCGAAGTTCACCGTATTTGGGCCACAAGCCCCGGCTGTTTTCCTTCGTCTAGAGCCTTGCGCCCGACCCTGCTAGTACACTGCAAATCTGGGTTCGAGACT
The DNA here is from genome assembly GCF_048455015.1 of Haemaphysalis longicornis. Classification (NCBI taxonomy): domain Eukaryota; kingdom Metazoa; phylum Arthropoda; class Arachnida; order Ixodida; family Ixodidae; genus Haemaphysalis; species Haemaphysalis longicornis. The sequence continues at coordinate 27,826,969 of NW_027526361.1, forward strand.
GTGCTGAGGATTCCTCTTTCGTGCTCTGTTATCGATAGTCTTGCTTTGGACGGTACTCCTTGGACCATTCTTTGGTCAAATCTTTGAGCTAAAGAAGAAAATAACCATTGTAGTCAGTAGCGTGAGGAACTGCTATATTTGTAGGGCAATATCGTTCTTGCTTTCTGTATTTATTTTTTTCGCAGTGAGGACACAGTAGGAAGCCTAGGAGTGGACCGAGACGTATTTATCAGCACCTGTTGTGCGTAACCTAGGCCCTTTTTGCCTATTCCTTGTTTCTTCAAGTGACTGCATTCCTATCCGTGATTCGGAGCTCCTGCGTCAATACGGTGGTGCGATGCATTAAAGCTGCGATTAATCAGTAGTGCTAGCTAGTGTCACTAGATAAGGTATCTTATCTAGTGACGCTAGTGCTAGCTAGCCACGATCTACCGCACTGCTGGAAACAGGAGACACCTCGGCACTGCAGACCACCCAAGGATATCACGTACTTCCAACTTGTCCTTGCTCGTAGCTGCGCTTTATTAATTTTTTTGCCCATTTAATCTCCTGAAAGGCATAGCAGAGAGAGAGAGAGAGAGAGAGAGAGAGAGAGAGAGAGAGAGAGAGAGAGAGAGAGAGAGAGAGATAGCTTTGTTATGTTCGTTGCCTGTTACGACATGGTGAGTGCCAGCGTGGTCTAGGGCGTAATGTAACATTATTTCCGCAGAGGCCTCGCGAGCCCCTTCGCGGCGCAGCGATGGTCGGGATGCGAGTTCTGTCACCTGTTGCGGTGGCGGAGCCGTGTGGTCTCAAACGCTCTTTTTTGTCTCCTCAGAGCGACTTGACGCTGCCGCATATGAGGGTGAATCGAACAACGCGAACGGAAGTCGACACTGAAGAGAAAGTACGCAAGGCAGAGAGGAAACGAGGGACTCTCCCGAGCACGGGCATTTACTGCAACCGCTGGCTCTCTGTGGACTCTAAATCTCCTATACTGGACGTGCTTTTCGTTGAGCTTTTACATTTGCTGAAATTTGTACAGAACGATGCAACTTTCGTGTGTTGCTTTTTACCGGCTACGGATGGTTTATGCGGCAGCTATCTTTTTATTATCTGAGAAGTACTGTTGCTAAGGGAGCCTGCGGCATCCACCGGCCATCCCGCTGGAGCGTCCTGTTTTGTTTCGTGTCGTTACCGTGAAAGGCAGTGAATATATTATGACGAAATGCCTGTCCCGTTTACTTTGGACTTTCTCTGCCGTCTTTCTTGTCTGATTCTCTGCTGCTGCCGCGGCGCCGAATCTTTCTTCGCGGCGGTGAATGCCTCGTTCCAGCAAGAGACAACCGGCGGCGCCAGTCTTATTTTATTTCCTCCTCCGTTTTCGTTTTCTTGCACCCCTGCTGCTCTCGTTCATACTCAGTTCGTATTTGTTTTTTTCTTTCTGCAAGCGTTATGTTATTTTCTGTTCCTTTCTTCTTCTTTTTCCCGTCTGTTGGAAAGCCTTGGACGCTTCTCTCTCCGCCACTTGGCTTTCCTCCTCCTCCGATACTCTTTCATCTCTGCTGGGGATCTCCCCTCTCTCCTGAGGCCTGCGTTTGTTTCTTTTTTATGCGGTACGTCTTGTTTCTCGTCTCTGCTGCTTTGATTTCCTTCGCTTCGGCGGCGAGTGCGCACCCCTGGCACATGCGAGCGGCGAGGATGTTGTTCGGCGTCTGCCCCTCCCTCTGGCCTCGCACTCAGTGTGTATCCAGCCAACACCCCCGCGCTTATTGTTATTACTCGCGCCCAGCTTCTATCCCTCCTCATTTTCTTACCTTCTGGGCTTGCATCTGGACGCCTAGCCTTTTCCGGACGCCGTCCGGTACATAGGCGCTTCCTAGTCAGCACAGCCAAGCGACGCATGGCGCCATCCAGGGGCATGTTTGAAGCTATGTCCACGTGCTTGTGGCCCTCAATTTAATCGCTTAGAACCGCTTTGTCTCGTAGTGTAGTAGTCCCGCTCGTGCAAAGCGAGCATCCTAACCCGGGTTCAAATCCCGTTACCGCTTTTTTTTTTTTAATTTTCAAGAGTTTGTCATATTTGAATATTTTTTTATTGCGCATATAATCTATTTATGACATCTTTATGCATTATAAATGGGATTTCGGGTATTTTTGTTGCATTTAGCCAGTTTCAGCTACTCCTTTTCGTACGTTTTTGCGGGTTTTCCCCTTTTATATCAGTTTCGGCTATTTCTGCTGGATATTTTTCTACACCGTGGTTTTCAACCATCGCAGGTCCGTTTGGGCTGTTGTTTATTTTAGTTCGGGTGGTTTTGTATGCTTTAGGTACGTTTATGCTGTGATATAACCCCCATAAGCAAGCTCAGGTGACGGATGGCTGTACTGACTAGGAAACGCATATACGCTATTGGAGAGCCTGTGGGCCGCGCGACTCGATGAAGAGGAGTAACGATTGCCGGAGAAGTATGAACAAGCACGGACGGATGCACGAAATGTTCAGCGTGAGTTCCACTTGCAGGCATCTCATGCGGCGCCAGAAGGGCGTTTGAAAAAAGGCAGCCATTTTCCCCAACTTCCACAGATTTAAAAACAAGACTGTTCAAGTCAGAACGCAATATAATGCCTTAGAAAAACAGGTAAAATATCAGTGAAATAGCAACCTGTTGGCAAAATAGATTGCTGCGGATCATTGACACATTTTCACTCCCACAGGAACTGCGGGAGTGAAAAGTCACGGATAGTTTCAATTCTATTCTATCAATGTTTGTAGTGAACCGACTATTTGCGCGTTATGTTCGTCATAGCTTTATTTATTTATTTATTTATTTATTTATTTATTTATTTATTTATTTATTTATTTATTTATTTATTTATTTATTTATTTATTTATTTATTTATTTATTTATTTTGATGAAGCACACCTTCAAACCGCTGTGCAGCTAGGGGTACGCAACTTCGGTGTGTCAACATTAGTGCATTAAGGCGCGCGCCGCCGTCAAGGTTTGGGCCTGACAAATTAATTGCGAGATGTCGGTCGAAACACCTCCCTGCAAACCTATCAGTAGGACGAGCATGAAACACGCTAATCCCGTCTCGCTGAGGTGCGAACCGAAGTGACACCTCGATGCGAGAAGTTTGCCTCCGACGGGCCACCGACAACAAGCGATACGCCACGGATGGTTAAAAACGGAAGAAAAAATAAGCGCGATAGTGCTTTAGGTCGTTAGAGAATAACGTTCAACGAGATCAGTGCGGTTTTGAAGTGAAGACTAGCGACGGAAACGAAACAATAAATACATCCATACAGACATAAGCAGAGCAACTACTCGCCACCCGCACTGCAGCTTCTTGAGCAGTTCGTATACCCGCCCCAATTGCAGCCTTGTACTTTTTACTGTGCCGTTTTAACTGTAGGTATTACGCACAGACCTCCCTTTCTTCCCTCTACCCGGGTGTGCTTTTTTGTAATCTCCAGGAGCGACGCTCTTCCGCTTTTTTTCTCTCTTTTATTACTTTTTTCATTCTCTTAACATCCCAAAGCATTTACTTTATGCGGCTCTCCTAGTCTGTTTGCTCTTTTCTGCTTTTCTAGCCAATAAGCTTTCGCTTTTACCGCTTCTGTCGGGTCCTTTTTTACTTTCCCTTTACCGCCTCTCTCGCTGTCCCAGTGCAAGAAGAAAAACTAAAAACAAAAACAAAATCGTCATTTTCTTTTTCGGGCTTCCCGCGTATTTTCCCGGCAGTAAAATCTTCGCCGTTCGTAGTTTGTTCACTTTTGTTTTGCTCCTCACTTTTTTGTGATGCTCGTATTTTTTCGGAGCAATCGATAGTAGGTGAAACAAAAAAACAAGAAAGAAAATTGTCGCATCGATCTCCCTATAACTGCAGCGCACATTCAGCTTTCCTCTCTGCCATGCAAGAAGAAGGAAGTATAAAGTATATATATATATATAAAGAGAAGAAGCACCTCCAAACGAGACACTTGCCACCAAGAGATAAGTAAAAAACATCTTCAGACTGAAAGCAAATACAGACTTCTGCACCACTGGCTCCGGAGATGTAGAAGTAAAATAGGCGCCAGCGAGAATTCATCACTTTTTGCTGGGCATTTTTTTTTTTTGCAATACACGATGTCGTAGGATGTCTCCAACTTTCTCTTATCACACAAATGCTGATTTATTGTCCCAATTCCCTCCCTATATTTAATCTTAGGCTTGTGCAAAATAAATGTACCTCTGAATAAGGAAGAATACGCAAAAAGAGGGGAAGCGTCAAGGAAAAGGGAGAAAAAGCGAGGATGAGAAAACACGAATAAAACACAAGATAAGCATGGAGACTGTGGATGAAATCAGTATTACAGTCTTTTGTATTCCTTGGGCACTCTTCATTTTTAGATATTCGCCATGTTTCGGGCTGTTCTGATCGTTTTAACGGCGCTGGGGGCGTTCTTTGTCGGCACTGTTACGCAATGTTCAGAGGAGAACACCCAGGGGATTTGGTTAAACTCCTTTGTGTGGCTGCATTCTACTATTCAACATTTGACACATTTTATTAGGTGACGTGGCAATCTACAACGTCATGTGATTAATACACATCTGTACAATCTTGTTAGTTTGTTTATACATTGGCTTCCCCTTTGCAAAAAAAGTGGCGTTACACAGGGACTTCAGTTATAACGCCGGTGTACATTCCCCTCGCCTTCAAAAACAAATGTAAAGAAAAGTATACCCTTCATAGTGCTTTAGAGCTAGTATTAGTTTGTTCAGATCCTGGCTTCTTGCTTGCTTTTTTTTCCCAGCATTACTAACCTCTGCTGGTAATCTCTGCTAGCTGTCGGATATCTATGCACTCAGTTACAATATGTCTCATGGTTTTCAGTTCCTTCCCGTAACCTGTGCGCAAATCTTCGTGTAGTTGCTCACAGATTATCATTTTTGCTCTTAAGCAACCCGCCCGGACTTCTAGACGCAATGCACCCTTTTTCGTATTATCAAAGAACTCTTCCCCCGTGATCTCCCTTTTCCAGATTCTGTAGATATCTTAAGCTTTCTGTGCGCCTATCCTTTTTTGGGGCGAAGCACCTTAGGGGCTCGGGCTGTCGGCGTTTCCTGTCGTCACGGTTTTAAACACCGGGTCACTCGTTTTCCAACGCTTCGCGCTGCAACGTAACGCGTACTAAAAGAAAAGTGTATACTGGATAAAACCCGTTCAAAATTTTGTGAAGTGGAGGAAAAATTATAGATCCAACTTTTCATCAATGCTAAACAGACTCTCAATGCGATAACGTGCGTAGTAGAACTAGCAGAAGGCAGCCGCGAGAAGAGGCCAGATATTGTTACTATTCTAGATAGTCAATTGCAACTCACGTCCGACTTAAGCCGCAGCCTATCACACACTACGAACGACACTGTGATTTTGTCTTGCGAGAATTGTTTCACAAAGCAGGCATCGATCCCGGCGGCAGATGGGTTTGCAGGAACACGGCGACGCCTAACGTTCCCAATCCTTTCGAGTCTCACCTCGCATTCCTCGGTGTTTTAGCAGCCGCACAGTGCATAATCGGCTTCCAACATCTGTTGAAGGCACCGCTGCTTCTAATAGTCCGCCACCATCGCGTATCCGTGGCTCTCACCGTTGTCTTTCAAAGAGCCTTTCTCATGGGGGCAGTGGACGCTTCCAAGGCCACATCTCATTTGGCATGACGAATGCCTCAAGATCGTTTTCTTTATAAATTACTACGACACAACCATTGGCGTCAGCATGATTACAGCGGACCACTTCGAAATTGGTATTGATTGCCTCATACGTTTTGCGCGAATGTGAAGGAGCACGTACTACCGCTCCGTGGTGAACGCGCCCCGCGTGTTTAGCTCCTTACGCCTCAATCAATCGGGTGAGAGCATAGACTCCTCGTGCACACAAATAATCTAACGCGAGCGCAGGGTGCACGCGCGTTCTTTGGCTCCTTCGAAGAGGGTTAAAATGTGAAGAATAGCGTACTGCCACTCCTTGGCGCGCGCGCGGAGCGTCTCTGCCTCCGTACATTGTTACGAGGCCGGAGCGATCGCGATAGAGGCAGCTAAAGGGGCTGCGTATTGAAAATACAATTTGTAGGGAGGTACAGGGTTAACTTTAACACAACTGATGGTACGTGCTCTGCAAATAGCAGTTTTGGAGATCCTATTCCGAGTCCAAGGGGCAAACCCGAATGGGTGCCGGAAAACTTCCGGTGCGTTAGATTCCTTGTCCGGCCTCACGTGATTGGCTGCTCGGGTTATTTTTCGTGACGTTTTCGTGCACGCAGCCAATCACGCGAGACCTCACGAGAAAGCAAACGCACCGGAAGCTTTCTGACACCCAGTAGTATCCGCCCCCCCCCCCCCCCCCCCTACGTTCTTCAATTTTGTCCGCTGACGACCGCAGCCCCCCCACTTTTTGTACCCAATAAAATTGCGTCTGTACTCGCTTCCAGCTTTCTCTTTCTCGTACACAGCAGCGAAGCCGGGGGCGAATATTCTAGTGGCGTGTCTTCTGACGTCATGTCCCCTCATTAGTGGTGCGCTACACCCATGACCGCCCGGAGGCGCGTTTTTGGCCATCGCAATACCGAGGAAGGGACACAGAGGTAGTCGAACTGATGATTGACATCATGCGTATCCACTAGAAGCCAGGCCACCAACGAGTCCCGACTCATTCACCTCACGGCTGACGTCTCGCCCATTTCCCGCGTTCGCCAGCACTCGCCATCTATTGGGACTTTCTGCGACTACGCGCCTCCCGTAGGAGCCCGTCTTATTATAGAACTATCACTGACGAGTATCGTTTATACCTACTGAGATAACACTTCCCATGGGTAAGTGGTCGTTTGAGGGCACCATCTTGGTACAATTTTTTTCGGGAGGGTTCCAATAAAACACGAGTTCCAGGCGTTTTCCAACACCACACGCCTCCGGTAGGCGCCCATGTATTGAGATCAGGCGGGACTTCGTAAATGTATACAACTCCACGGTCAACTACCTTATTATGAAAAGTAAGAAGTAACTGAACAAGTGATATACCCTGTACTGTCATTAGTATAGCGGCCCACCCGGCCATCGCCAGGTACTACGGCTAGTTAGTAATATTGCCATGCCCGGATAACCCTCACGCTGATTTTCATACAAACTCGTCATTTGCGCTAAAACAGGCAATAGTGGAGACCAACCAGCTGCTTTCAAGCATCTGACCTGCGACGTTCTAAGACAAATTCAAACGATTGATTGATAGCGACAAAAAAATGATCCCAAATTAAATTACCATGGCGGGCTTGCAGCGCTTACAGTTTTAACAGATGAGAGTGGCAATTAGAATACTGAGCCATACAAGGAAGGCCCTCTTGTCTTGCTTCGACGTCTCGTAGCTCCGCAAACAACGCCCGCCAGGCACCGTGCCGTTCATTTTATCACTTCATCGCTGGATGATCCAGCTGGAGCTGCAAAACCCTCCGGGACTTTTTTAGTTATTTGTTTCCAAAAGGCTGTCAACCGCCCATGGGGATTATAACAGGGGATTATTTGTATATGTGGGGATATATGGGGAATAATTGTCCGTTATGCGGTACAACTTTGAACGTTCTTATACACCAGTGTTTTTTGTTAGGTTTGTGCGTTTTTGTACGCTTGCATGCTTCACCCTTTTTCATTTCCACCTCGAATAGCAAGCCATGCACGGTGCGCGGCTGACATCTTTGCTTCACAAGTCTTATTTTTCTCTCTCGCTGTCACTCTATGTATTTGTATTTCACCATACTGCAGGCCCTTCAGGGCCCATGCAGGAGTGGTTACAATGAATTCAAGTTTCCATCGTCAGTTCCATCGTTACTATGGTCAGTAAATTGCAATTTACTGACCATAGTAACTGTCACGCGGATCCTGTCTTACTTCTTGATAGGAAGATAAATACCTGCGGCCATGCCCGGCAAGGTACGCGACTTTGGCAGCGCTAGTGCAAAGGGCGCCAAAAAAGCTGCCCCCCCCCCCCCCCCCCCCTTCCCCATCGCGCTTTCTGTTCTTGTATCCACCGCTGGTAGTCATGGGGTAGTTAATCGAACAAACTGTTAGAGCCTGGTGGTTGAGCCCCTCATCCCGACACCCAGGCGGTGGACTCAAGCCCTCACTACCTCCTCCGCTTCCCGAGTCCCTATGCGAGTGTCAGACGGCGGGGTTCAAATCGCCGCCCGATAACGCTTTCCCGCAATATCCTCTTGCTTCGACGTCGCCAGACAACTCCCAAAAGCGCCCCTCGCCCGGCGCCCTCTAGAGACGAGTGCATTGACCGATCTCCAAGGGGGTGCGCTTTGGCGATGATAGGTGGCGGCACCACCTCTTTATTCCGAAGCGCCGGCAGCGCTGGCGCCACATTCGGAGGCCAGTGTGCCGTTTGCGCTGCGTGTTGGTAGTGTTGGCACGGCCCGCGGCTACACCGCGGCGGTGGTATTAGTTTCAGACCCCAGCCGATGGCTCAGTGGACAGAGTGCTGCGCTGGTGAATACGTAGTCGACGATGTGATTCCGGGCCGCGGCGGCCGCTTCTCTCGGGGCGGCGATGTACGAGGACACTCGTGTTCCGCGACTTGGGCGTACGTTAAAGATCGTCAGTTGGTCTGAATTAACCGGTAGCAATCTATTACAACACGCCTTAGATACCCCAGGTGTAGTTTCGGTTGATAATATACAACTTTTAAGTCAGTCTGTGTCGAGTGACCAATTAAAAAATACCGGAAGGTATCAGCTCTGATTACTGTATTTCAATTGTGGAGCGACGATGCCAGACTTTAGAGAATAAAAAGTTAAGCGGCTGAAAGGGGGTGGGAGAGGGAGGGGTGCAAAAAAAAAGGAAAGAACGCGTCCCAAAGAAACGTAACCCTGTATCTCCAGCATACAACGATGCAAAATTGCTTTCTCTTACGTGTTTTCAAATGAATTAAAGGGACACTGAAGTGAATTTGTCAAGCTCCAGTTTTTGCTTGCACTGCGTAGACTGGCTCAAATTAGCCCACTTTTCATCGTTTATCCGGTTGACAAATCGGTAATTATTTTACACAGCGCGAAAGAAGAAAAACTACTATGCGCGGTTTGCGGCGGCCGCACCAACTAAAGCTGTGACGTTGGGAGGAGGGAGCACCGTGATTGGACGATGCCCAATGTTAGCAATCAAACAAGTTTCGGTTTCGGTTTCGGTTCTGTAAAACACAACCGATGGCGTTGTTGGATGGGCATTCTCAATATCTCAGTAATCATCGTACCGCGCTTCTGCCATGTTGTCGGCTGTAAAATGCGTAAGATAAGCCTCCCAGGACGGCTTGGAATCGTAGCATTCACTAGCCGAGGCCTACGCAGTGCATGAACGCCCTCCGCGTCCCCGCAGACGCTCAAATGCCATGCGCTTTTCCCCCATATTTGGAGCTTGCCTCACTCATGCCTGTATCGTAAAAAACGTGTTCGCACTAGGCCAAGGGTCTGTTGATTCTGGCCTGTGCCCACTGCCCGCAAGCAGTCGGTGCTTATGGCTACAGCACGCCAACGAGAACTCGCTAGCGCTCCAATGCCAGCCTGCGCGCGTTCTGTGAACTAGTTCGTGGAGCAATGAACGTTGCGGCCCAAAAAAAGGTGAACTCAGTATAGAAAACATCGGCGGAAAACGAAAAACTTATAAAAAAAAAAAAACAAGCACGCACCCGCGGTGATTCGAACTCGCGACTTGCAAAACACTTGGAATGACATCCCAGCGCTCTAGACCACTCGGCCACAGGGCTAGCTCTGTTGACCTTGGTAATATGAAGTATATATTGTATAACCAGTTTACACTTTTATTCAGTTTTGGAATTTCAAGCAGCGTAGGTGACTATTTGTTGTTTTGCGCTCGTGCAGTAAGCATCCCCCAAGTTTCCACAATATATCACTTCTAGCAATTGCATTTCTTAGACGGAAAAGCGTTCGCATATGCGTAGTCGTGCTGCTGACCGCTGTGCTTGTTCGCCCAGCGCAAAAAAGTGCTTCCCGCACCCTAGTTTTACGCTGTACGGTAAAAATATCAGTTGATTTTATTTCCTCAGTACCTATATTGACTTCGCTGACTCTTCTCCCGCCTTCAAGAGGCCTTATATTTTCCTACTGGCGTACCAGCCAGCGAAGCGTCGCATGTGCGCTTGTGCAGCGCTTGTGTGAAGCGACCTTGACTTGGAGCTAGATACAGTGTACAGAGAGTAGAACCGTGGGCCTGAAAATTAATATGCAGAAAACTAAAGTAATGATCAATAACCTCGGGACAGCACAGCAGTTTGAGATAGGTGGCGAGGCAGTGGAAGTGGTAAGCGAATATATCTACTTAGGCCAAGTTGTGACCCCAGATCCCAACCATGAGGCAGAGATAATTAGAAGGATCAGAATGGGGTGGGGTGCATATGGCAGACATTCTCAGATAATGAATAGCAGCCTACCATTGTCGCTGAAGAAGAAATTGTATGACAGTTGCGTCTTACCGGTACTCACCTACGGGGCAGAAACTTGGAGGCTCACTAAGAGGGTTCAACTTAAATTGAGAACGACTCAGCGGGCAATGGAGCGGAAAATGATAGGTGTAACATTAAGGGACAAGAAGAGAGCAGAGTGGGTCAGGGAGCAAACTGGTGTTAAAGACATATTAGTAGAAATTAAGAATAATAATTGGACGTGGGCAGGGCATGTAATGCGAAGGCAAGATAACCGCTGGTCACTTAAGGTTAACAGAGTGGATCCCTGGAGAAGGCAAGCGTTGCAGGGGGCGGCAGAAAGTTAAATGGGCAGATGAGATCAAGAAGTTTGCGGGGATAAATTGGTCACAGTTGGCACAGGACCGAGATAATTGGAGAATAATGGGAGAGGCCTTTGCCCTGCAGTGGGCGTAGATAGGCTGGTGATGATGATGATGATGACAGTGTACAAACTAACCAAGTAAAGAAAGGCACATTCTTGCATTCACAAACGTGTCCTGGCTTCGTTTCAACTGAGCGAACGAATTGCGATGACCCGCCTGCGGCCGGCGGACGAAACGCTGGGCCGACTGACTCTGCCTGAAGGCCGGGGAGCCGTGCAGTAGCGCAGCCAATTGCGAGCTCGGCTCCTCCCGACGTCACACGAAAACGCCACAGAAAATGGGCGAGCGTAAAGAGAGGAGGACATCATTTTCGAATTAATTTTTCTACTAAATAAAATCGCGTAAACGCGCCCAGAGTGGTCGAAACATGGCCTGGGGACTCCGGACTATAATTTGCGCTAGTAATCCCGCAATGTTTACATATCACTTCAGTGTCCCTTTAACGCGTTATCCTCCATCCGCCTTAAAGCGTGGTATTTACGGCACACACATACAAATAAGGCGAGCATATACAGGGAGTGCCCGATAAGGTGAGATGAAAGAGGTCGCGCTTGCAAAAGAACATGTAAACTTCGTTCTGCTATAGGCCCCACCGTGGCACCGTTCGTGAAATTGGCTATTTATCAATATCAGTGAAGCACCCGTGAGAGGGGTTAGCGCGAATATTTTTGGTGCGCCTAGCGGGAAGGCAGAAATCACGGGGTCCATCGCAGCGGAGTTTCCAGTGGTGCCTCGAACTAACGACCCAACCCCACATTTCTTGTGCCCTCAACAAAGTGTATTAACGTGAAAGCATTATGTATTGTCGTTCAGTCGACCTTGAACGTCCTTGGCGATAACTGCAATCGTATAGTATGTAGACGTGCGTGCAATGTAACTTTCTTGGTGTTTAAAAATAGCGCTTGGACGGGACAAGGGAAGCCTGACAAGACTGGGCGCTGACTGAAAACCATTTCGGCATGGCGGAATATATACCCTGGGCGAACACAAAATTAAAAGTGAAAGGGGAAATAGCACTCATATCTACGTGGAGGGCACATGCCCTCTACGTAGCAAGTCAGTAGGCGCCATGCTGACAAATGAATCATTAAACGTGTGCATTACGTTGGCCTCGAAGAGCTTTGAGGCGCACTGTTCCTTGTACATTCTCGGCGCCCGGGTCAGCCAGCTTCAAGCCCTGCGCGCACCCGAACTTTATGAGAACAAGATTGGTGCGTGTTCCACTCTTCAAAGTGCTCTCGTTTTCGCGTAGCCGGTCATTCAAACAACGGGGTTTTTGGCCCGTATACTACTCACCGCAACACAACAGAATGTCATACACTACACCAGTTTTTTATTCAATGAATTGCATGTACGTTCTCTCTTCCTTTTTGTTGTTAGGCGCTTTGTGCTTCCTCCACACCATTTGCACAACTTTTTTTACTCAACTTTATTTAGAGCTTTATTTCTTGCATTTCATTGCGTGCCATTTTTTTATCTAACCTTTGTTTTCTCTCTAATGCTGCCTTCCCAAACTCTCACGTTCACCTCACTGCATTGTAATCATCCCCATCTGGCGTAGCAAGCACTTCCGCTAGCAGAGCTGACCTCTCCAGCCCATATTAAAGAGTTCTCTCTCTCTCTCTCTCTCTCTCTCTCTCTCTATTCAGCGAATTGCTGTGTGGGTTTTTTCAACCAAATTTTGTGGTGGTTCGTTCCCCGTTCACTCGGTTGCACAACCTTCTTAGCTGGTTTGGTGCGCTAAAAACAACGGTGACTCCGGATCGGAGTGAAACCTTTCCAATCGGTGATACGCCATGAAATAATGAGATGAAAGCCAGTTTCCTTCTTTCAGTCACTTCGCATATTTTCTTGGTTTTGCGCCTGTGCACTTCCCTCAGCAGTGTTTCCCACAAGCTGAAGAGCATGGTTGTGTAAAATTCTGCCCTTGTTAACCTGTCAGCCTCGGCAGAAAAGATATCCCCCATTTGATGTGAACCGAACTTAGTGAATGATCGGCGATTTTTAGCAGCATGACGTGAACGGTAAGAAATTTTTTCGCAGAGCAGGGGAGTACTTCTCGCACACGTTATCCGGAAATAGGGCAGCTCTATAGGTCCGGAAACGTGAGGCGGTCGTCGCATGGCTCTTTTGTTGTCAGCGTCAATTCCCCCAAAAGTTGATGTAAACAAGCTCAGAATGCATTTTTTTTTTGTTTTTAGACGTTTGAAGACGTGTAGCACTCAAAGATAACCAAAAAGTCCCCCACCCCCCTCCGTACTCGAAGACCCGCATGGCTAGACTACCGGCAAGGTTCGCTGCAAGTTTCTTGGCGTATCGGGAAATTAACAGGTCGCTTAGCACCCGTGGCAAGCGCCAATGCACACGCCTTTGTTCTGGACGTACTGTGATTGTTGAGAAACCATTACCGGCGACACCAAGTAGAACTTTAGATGTTGCAGAAAAAAATTCACCTGGGCCCAATGGCCGGGGAGGCCCGCGAAGAGCTCCTGATGGTTTTAGGGGCGAAGCCCCTCAGGGGATGGGGCTGCTGGCATCTTCTGTCGTCGTGGTAATCGCCGTATCTTGTAGTCACGGTACTAAAACACAGGGAAACTCCTTTACGCCTCGCGCTAGAACGTAAGGCGTACTAAAAGAACACACCGGGACACTAGTTTTCCAACGCCTCGCGCTAGAACGCTTCGTGCTTTAAAGACACAAACCTTTTACAGCCAAGCTGTATACCTCTACCACCCAACGGTTTCATCTTCGTTGGCAAAAACGCCAAAGCGCCAAAAATACACTTATACACTGCATGCTTCTCCTCTTCCCATGGTTTCACGTTAGAGGAGATGGCCTGGATTTCTTTCTCCATCTGAACTTCACAACTAAGCTATAGACTACACAATGCAGACACAAAGTGAGCTTGGTGAATGTCTTCACGGCTTCTTTAAGGCATTTGATGAAACAGTGTTCGATGAAATCGCTTTGATGCAACGGCGTTTGGTGGCTAGTCCGCGCCCCAATTCAAATAAGCTGTTGAAACCCAGACGACGAAAGGAGCGCACTGTTTTCACGGCCCAGAACCAGCTCGCGAGGATATGCGAGTAATCGTAGGCTGAAAGATTTGTGGAACGTATAGAAGGGGTGGTGCCTGCGCCGTGAATAACAAGGACCCATTTGTACCACGTTAAAAAGGCATACAAGATTTCGTCATCGCGGTGGTAGCGTTATATACAGGGGCAACTGGGTAGCTGCCGGAATGTTAGACTGCTAGAGCATGTCAATACGCTAAAGAGCACGCCGATACCGGATCTTGCACCTTAATTGTAATCTGTGTCCATCGTGTGGGAACGCAACATCTGTATTTGAATGACGATACAAACCTTCATGATATATCGTAGGGGCCTTTCGAATGACAAAATTTGGACACGCGTGCGTAATTTAGCCGGCACTTGCACTGCAGCCCAAGGAGATGGTGTTTCTGAAGATGGTGTTTCTGGTGTTTCAGTGCTTAGGCGTAGAAAGTCTAAGCTCCCTATAAAAGGTCGACTTTCTTTCAACTGTTTACTAACAGTTGATAGAAAGCGCCCTTGCAGCCGCCATCTTGCGTGTGTTCTGTCGGTTTTTGCTTAACTATAAGTTGGTCATTACCTTCAACGTGTCGAACCAACCGGCTCAGATATCAATCCTCGGTTATTCACATTCCACTTTAGAATGTGATATTAGGAGTTATCAAGTAGTATTTGATCGCTGTTGAGCATTATAATCTGGATTAGTATACCCTCACTTCGGACTAGATCGAGGCGCGCCAGCCGCGGTTTTGGGTGACTGAAAAGAATATTTTGATCACTTGATGTAGCGAACTGGGTTTTTGTTATTTATTCTTGCTTTGAAGCGTTTTCAGCCTCTCTCAATGTCAGAATTCCGTAGTTACTTCTTTGCATCTATGTGTTTATCGCCTGACATTGTCTCGCCTAACACGAGTTATCGGACGAACCTGCGGGTTATCGGACAAACCTTCTGAAAGGCCGTGATCACCTTTGCAGTCTCTCCGCCGCCTCTTGGTGGTACAAGGGTACGCGCATCACACATTTTTATGCAGCTTGAGTCATCTTAACTTATGAACCATGAGCGTTGTAAATACATTGGCGAGATTTTATCATTTTAAACAAAATAAAAAAGCAATAAAATTACCCTATTTTTCTATCATCCTGTAAAATTCTGAGAAATTCAGCAAGCCCAAATTTGCGGCAAGACACGCATTACCATCGTTGGCTCCATGGTCCTGCCCACCGTTCTTTGCTGGACTATATCCGCGAGGCCAACCTAGTTTCCTGGATATAGATCGGACCCGCTTGGTGTCTACTAAGCCTTGAGGCTATTAAGTAAACGAAAACAACAACAACAAATTCGGAGAACAAAAGGGCCAAGTGGTAGAATTTACAGGTACTAAATTTCCAAACAATAAAACCTCTTAGCAACGTGTAAATGTTGGCGAATTGGGGGTGCTTGTTGAACCACAGGGACCCTGTATAAACCCTATATAATATGAACCCTATATAAGCGAAAACGAAGGAGAAAACATAAAAAAAACATATGAAAAACAAAAACGAAGCCCCGCAACTAACAGTTATCGGTACGCGCCCTATTAAGACAGTCCAGCTATTTCTTCGTGAGTGAAATTGAAGTTACACTGACACAGTGCTCCCACAAGCGTTCAATCTCGGCTGCCTCGATAATTTCTCGAGTAAGTGTGTTCCAATTCTTGCCGATAACATAACTTTCACTCAGTGGCTCGCAGGCACGCGCGTTGAAGTGGGTGGCACGATGACCATCCGAGTTGTTTTTAACATTATTGTGGGGCTCCCGCAGACGGTCATTAATACATGTTCCGGTTTGGTCGATATACCTTTCTCCACAAGTTTAAAGCAATTCGTACACTACGCCCTCTATGCAATCAACGAGGGCCTTCCGGTGCTTTACCTGACACGAATACTTTGCCTTCACCGAAGTGTGGTTCATGCTGCAGACGACGGACAGCTGCACTTGTACGTCAGCGCTGTCGTCTGTGTCCCTTTCGCTTGCGCTACGGTACAACAATGAAACTTCTGTCGAATGAATGTACCTGCTAAAGAGAGAAGGCCGTTTGGTTTCCATATACCCTGCACACCAGTAGTCCCCGAGTGCAATCTCGCAGACCCACAGGGGTTCGGGAAGACACTCCGAGAGTTCGGAAGACCTTCATTCTGCGGTGGAGCGCCTTGTGCACTGCATGCATTTTTTCTCGAATTTTAAGATAACAGCCAGCTTTGCCCGCGTAGCGCATACAATCACCTGCCTTCACCTCACAACTTGTGCCGCATAATTTGTCTTGTCTGTACAGCAGAAGTGTCTGGCTCTAAGATGGCAAACGCGTGTATTGCTCGCGTGAAACAAGTTAGCGGGAGGCACTTAGGTGCAGATAAAATTTGCTTCAGTGGGGGATTTAACAGGTAGAAATTCACAATTGCCCCTTCTTACCACCCGTTCTTCATTGCGCCTTCGAAATTAGCACTACTATGCCTACCGCGCGCCATCCAACCACTGGGGAGAGGGGGGGGGGGAGGGAAATCCGGAGAGCCAGTCGAAACATGGCGCTGGATTTGCAATTTCTTGCAACCTTGGGAACCTTGACGTCGCCTATCACTTAGACCGTATCTCTGACGCATCACTGGTTATGAACGTAAGGGATGGAGCATTATAATAGTGGATTACAAGAAGGACTGGGCGATATAATGCTTTGCTAATCCTCTAGCTTTTTTTATTCACTTCTTTTGAAATTTTTTTTCTAGGAAAAACGACATGTCAAACATGAATGAATGAATGAATTTATTCTTAAGAAAAAGGAAAGGAAAGACCACCAGCAGGCGTAAATTGTCACACCTAGGGGTGGACACCGGAACGCCTGCTGGTGTGGGAGTACATGTTGTTTTAATCGACAGAAAGGGCTCCAATCACAACACCGTCTGCCCAGTGAAGTTCGTTTCTTCTCCACCGGTATTCGAGAGTTATCGAATACCGAAATTTCATGCTGTTTTAATGTTTCGATTTTCGGACGTCCTTGGTTAGTATATTGGCTTTGATCAATCAAACACCCTAAAAAAATGTTTCTCCACAATGAGATGTGAAAATCGATCACTGCAATCAAAGCAGCTAACGAGGCTGACGACGAAGCAAACATAAGCTTTGCCTCTGAAACGCAACCGAGGCCGTGACATAGCGCAATGCGAGAATGGCGTTTTCCATTTCCGGATGTCACAGCAGAGATCTAAGTTTTAACCTACATTTTAAGCCGCACTTTTTCATTCGCCAAATCAGCTCTCTCGGACGCAGCGATTGCTCATTCCGGCGCTCGGTGACAAAGCAAGCCCACGGAGTTTTTTAGGGCGAAATGCACCACAGCCCGACGAGCTTTAAGAACGCATAAAATAGTTCTCAAAACATTTAGCCAACATAGGTTCTTTCTTTGGAAACTATTTCTCGAATAATGCCGATTAGAAGGCAGACGGTGTTTGGGATTGGGCAATTTTGAAAAAGATAACGGGGATACTGAAACAAAAATGGCTGAAGAACCAATCAAGGAAATTGTTTCAATGTAGGGAAGAGGAACCCTCACCTCCCGCTCTTTTCTCAGTACCTGCGCTGATGCAAATAGCTAACCTTGCCAACGCACAGAATGTGACTCTGCAGTTCTGCAAACAGCAGATGTTACGACCGTTTAGACTTCGACTTGATCATCCTGAGATTTCTGTCAAAACTCAGTTGATATTCTATACGGCTACAGCGAATGCCTGCAGTAGAATGTCGTAATAAAATTTGCGCGTAACCACCACAGAAAATAAACAAGGGTTAAAAAGACGAATGGTTATTATAATGATTAAATGTCTTTCTGCGACTCCCAATAATAATACAACACTAGAAGGTCTTGTCACGTAATCAAGACTTTACGCCAAATTTTCTGGACCGTGAAAGTCTTCTTGTAGCAGCAATTTCACGCAGCATAAACCAAGCGCGCTTAGCAAAGCTGCAAGATTACCATTAAAACTTCACTAGCTTACATTGCTGCTCTTTTATTTTTACATCAACTGTTACTGGTCATTGAATTACATATAGTATCGTCAGAAATATACCTTTTTTCACGATACCCTGCAGTTGCAGAATAAACATCTAACCTCAGTCGCAGTTTCTCCTCTGCACCTTTTTCCATGGTTAAAATCGAGGTCCTCCGTCACCGATGCAGTACCCCCCCCCCCCCCCCCTTTTTTTTTTATTGTCACAGAAGAGAACTCGTCCATTCAGCTGAGTATACTTTCGTCGTTATTTCTTACCGCTCAAAGCATAATTATGCCTTTGCGTTGCTTTCATTGGCGAAACTTTGCAACTTCTAATTTGTCGCACTTGAAATATTGCTTCCAATTCCTTGTTTCGTGCACGTTTTCCCTTCCCTTGCCTTGCTTCCCTGGCCGGCATCTTCGTTTTCAAGCATGCTGTCGGAGGAGGGTAAAGAGGGACTTTTACCCAGCTTTTACCTCCCTCGAAATACGGGAAAGGGCACGTACACCCTCACATCCTCCTCTCTCTACGTTCCCTTTCCGGTCGCACTCCACCACCCTTCCTTTCTTCGCAACCTCCACTGATTCATTTTTGTTTTTTTGTCGCGCCGTACTCTCCCTCTCCCGTGTGGCCTTCGCCTAGCGCGCGTTCCGAACAAGGTTCGGGAACCCCGCTCCTCTCTCTTCTTCGATGCTCGCCCGTCCATAAGCGACATTAGCCACGCAATTAAAAACTGACGCTCAACGAAAAGGGGAAAAAAAAGAGGGTCGAAGAGAAAACAAAACCGGGGAAGGCAGAATGAATAAAGAGCACGGGAAAGGGTGAAAGGGACGGTATAATATTGATCGAAGAGCCACCTTGCCCCAAGCCGTGCCGTCCGCGCCACGGTCTGCGCGCTCTTTCGCTTGCCGTAGTCTCGTCTTGGAGAATGAAGAAAGGATTGTCGCGTTCCCTTGAACTTCAAAATACTTCAACGTAGAGGCGGTTTACTTACTGGCCCGTCGCATGCAATTTAGGTGTTCTCTGGGGATCAAAGAATTGTGTCTCGTGTATTTTTGATTAAGAAAACCAATTATTTGTTCCCGAACTACGCTCATGTACAGATTTTGCTAACTTAACGGGTCTTGCGCTCAGTTGTGTTGCAGCCAAGAACATAAATGGTTTTCTTGTCTAGAAGAAGCCCAATGCTAATAGTAGCTATAGCCCCCCATGAAGCGCATGCAGCCAAATGGACATCTGCGCCAGTTCGTGGGCTTTATGGTGGTTAATAGCGGTGTAAATGAAAAAAAAAGAGGTAATGAATAAATTCATATGGGCCACACGGAATACACCTGAACAGGATGCACATGAGCATGGGAATCTTACTATTGTCCCGCTTCGAAGTCTTGCGAGTTACGCCTGTGTTGCCCGCATTGTTTCCTTCGTCCCAGTTTTTGGTTGCTTGTCCACCGCATGCGCACGCGTTCCTTTAATAAGCGGAGAGACCACTAGAATTATTAGTTCAATCTCTTTAGAAAGTCCAGGGCAGCCAACGCGCATGACAGGGTTGCCTGAAGTTTTTTTTTTGTGTGTGTGTGTGTGTGTGTGATGGTAACGTGGGGAAAAGTAGATGCAAATGGGCCCAACAAGCATAGCTCATCATGTTTTTGGGGGCGCTTTGCAGCTTAGCGGTGACGCTTTGAGAGGAAACATGTTCACAGGGGCCGGAGTCGAGCGCTGCACAGTGCATGCTTCCCGGAGAAGACTCGCGCTGAGCCTGTACCCAACATATATTGTTTTGTGCTATAGAGTGAGCACATGGCCCCATCATAGTCGGATGTGCTGAATCACTTTAAATCACTTTCAGTGAATCACTTCAAGTAACTTTATTTCATTTCATTTATTGCATCCTTAAAGGCCCGAGGGCATCACACAAGGGGGGCAACAAATACTCATTGATTGTGTGCGATTTGATGTAGACAAACAATAACACATTATATAGTAATAATCACGCGGAATTACAGCAAAACAATAAAATAACTCTTTCACTGGGGATTAGATTAAAGAACAGGAAGTAATTGTTGAAAATAAATACATATTGTACGCTGACGCAGTATATCTATAGTGGTTGGTTATTGAACGGAATCAAAGTGGTCTTAAATCTCGATATTTAAATTATTTGCTCCACCGTGCCCTGGGGTGTTCAAATTCATGGCCGTCCACCTGTCAGAACCATATAAAGCAGGCTGAAAACGTGAGTTTCGTTTGTTTTACCTGTCTCGGCAAGCAAAGAACGCAACAACACACGAGAATCTTGCGCATGCCTTCACGTCAACTGAGGTAAAACACCCAGTTAGACTCGGATGCCCAAGCGATAACCTACTGCGTCTACACCGGCCGTGGCTGCGGTTTTTCTGGTGGTGATGCAAAGTGAATGTATGTATGTATGTATTTATTGCACAAAAACAAGAAAGGAAGGTCCACCAACAGGCGTAAATTGTCTCGCCTAGGGGCGGACACCGGAACGCCTGCTGGTGTAGGGGAGGTGGGATAGGGAGGAAAGAGTACATAGGGTTAGGGGGATAGGGTAGAGGGCTTACATAAATATATAACACATGGGCAAGAATACCACGCGTCAAGAAGACGCGGGTGTCGTTTTCAGCGGACGTTGAAGACCATCCGTGGTCAAAAAATATCCGGAGCCCTCCACTGCTGCGTAACTTTAGCGCATATAAATTATTTTAATATAAGTCGAGTTATTTTAAATAGGCCATACAAACAAGAAAATATTTCACTACAGTATTTTCGGAATAGTGAGAGTTGGATAAAGGGTCACTTTATGTTCGCATGCTCTGGTAAAGTTTTTCACGCAGTCTACCTCTGCTTTCCTATCAGGTGTTCTGACACAAATACATAAAATTCTCCATTAATCTCAGACACGTGGCCGGATCATCCTGTCAGATCTTGTGCGTGCGACGATTTCACGGATCGAGGTCATCAAAAAAAAAATGGAAACGAAAAACAATCACCACTGAAGAATAAATTTTCTCCTGCTAGAAATATTTGTTAATACATACCGCTATACTAGTACAAGCTGAATATACGCTTGGATCTTGCGCTTCTATTCTATTTTAAGAGTGTCATCACTTGCTCACGGTTTGAAGCTTTTAAATGCTGAAGCATTTTATGTTCATGTAACGAGGAAGCCTGTTTGTCCATCTGTAACCCTTCATGCGTCAGCTTTCCGCCGCATAAAAAAATGATAATAAAAAAGGCATCAGGGCAATGGTATTTTCATACAAAACCGCTTATACAGTCAAACCTCGATATATCGAACACGGGTATATCGAATTATTGTCTATATCGAACACTTTCTATATCACGCGGAAAATTACATGCATTTTTAATTTTTTTTTTTCAAACTGGGACGGACATGAAATGGGTATATCGAACTCTGCCACCCCAGACTGCCCAGACCGCTCGCGCTCTGTTGACAGGCGGCGGGCTATCCCGCAGTACCCTCGAGGATAGCGGTGGCGCGATGGGAGTTTCCGACTGCTGCGCATCGGTTGCACCGAAGCAGAATTGGACGGTGCAAAAGAAGAATGCGAGCTTGAAGAAACCTGGGGCCAGCTGGAGCGCTTTGTTGTTGCTGAGCCACGAAGCATGTGCATTGATGACTTTGTTGGCGGTGACGACAGCACCGGAACGACGGCGGAGCTGACAGATGTGGAGATCCTGGCGGGGGTTACTACTGAGCGCACAAACGAAGACGCTGCCGAGGTTGTACCCGGAAGCGCTGATAGTGCCCCGCTCCCGACTTCGACGGAGGCTACAGCGGTTTTGGCCCTACCGCACCACTACTGCAGCGCTATAGAAGGCACCGGCCTGTCGCTTGTGGAACGTTTGGACTACGTTGAGGAAGTCGTCCTTTCGATTCCCACCCAGGCACCAAATTCAATGCCGTCTCATTTCCCGCCCTGGACCCTATCGCCATTGCATATTAGATGCAACATCCCGGGAATCGACTCTAAAAAGAATATGAATCAAAGCGGCTTGTTACAGTTGACACTCTGCCACATTTGCCGACTATACTCAGGCACAAAACAAATTTTTACAGACGGGTCGTGTACGCCTGGCCGCAGTTCCTCCGGGATCTTCATCTCGTCCACTGGACAGACGTTCTCTCATCGTCTCGAGCGGGCAACGTCATCTATGTCAGCCGAGCTTCACACCATCAAGGAAGCCATCCGGTACATTCTCCGCCAACCGCCGGGGCAATGGACCATCTTCACAGATTCCAAGGCAGCCCTCCAAAGTCTACTGCGCAACGACTGCTTCAGCATTCACGAACACGCCTCTCGTGAAATAACTTACTTGCACCACCAGGCTAAAGACACTGGGCACCAAGTGACATTTCAGTGGCTACCAGGCCACTGTGGTGTTCCAGGTAATGAAAAGGCAGATGAAGCAGCTCGCAGGGGCCTTCAAATGCATAATATGAGGAAGGTCTTCTTCACCAAACACGATGCCTCAGCTATGACGAAGGCACTTGTTTTAATGGAGCGGAACCGTCTCTGGTCTCTTCCAGAGCACCACTATCCGTTCTTGCAATACATAGACCCCGAGCTGAGGATTAAGCTGCCAGAGCGACTTCCGCGCCGACTAGAAACTTTGTATCACCGATTACGACTCAATGCAGCGCTTACAAAAACTTACCTGTTTCGACTTGGCGCCACCTCGAATCCTTACTGCGATAACTGCGGATCGCCAGAAACCGTGGAACACGTACTGTTAGAGTGCCCCGCTTACATGCTCGCAAGGTGCCGTTTGGAGCAGAAGATCGAACACCTACGCCCAGGACCAATCAGCCTACAAGTGCTCCTTGGCCCCTGGCACTCTCCTTCAGCACAACGCAAAGCACTGAAGGCGTTGTTTGAATACCTGGACGAGATCGGCGTCACTGAACTGATTTAAACTACTGAGAACATGACGTTCGTCGAACTGTTCGCACAAACTACATGATGCCCATTTCTTTTTTTTTACTTCTTCTCTTCTCTTTCTTCTGCCCTGTATCTATAGGGCCTTTTCTACCCTCCCCTACCCATTCCCCCGCCGAGTAGCATGTCGGTGGTACGATTCCGGCAAAACTCTCGGCTTTCTCCTCTAATAAAGAGCTTTCTCTCTCTCTCTCGTGTATAACACGCCAGGCTACCTTGCTGCAGTACTTTAAGCCAAAAGAATAAATACTTTGAAGCACAAAGTGAGTATTTACTGCACAATTTGTTAATTTATTGATTTGTACCAGTTTATGACGCGTTTTTTACGTGATTTTATATATCGAATTCTGGTTATATCGAACTATTTCGCGGGCACCGCGCTGTTCGATATATCGAGGTTTCACTGTACCGCCTCTGAAAATTTCTTCGCAATAATGCATTTCTGAATAGTAGTAAAGCCGACTTTAAGAGGCTCAGTATACTATGTTTTGTAATGCAACGTGTTTTTTTTGTTTTGTTTTTTTTTTGTGTGTGTGGGGGGGGGGGGAGGTTAATAAAGGGCCCTTGGGGCTGTCGTACCGTAATATCAGACTGTTTTTATTCTCACAAAGATGTCTTTCCCCTATCTCATTCATGCATGATAATAAAACTGACTCCACAAGTTTTTTTTTTTTTTTTTTATGGCAAAGCGGATTATGCATATTTCTGAGAATTCCCGCATCGGAGTTTCTGGACATTCTTTTAAAATTTTCGCGGTAACGAATTCTGCTCTACTAAATTCTTTCCCCTGTTCCGACTTCGTGAAAAAGGAATTGAACTTCCGGTACCGAGGCAGGATTTCACCCAGTACCACATCAATTTGCAGTCTGTTGCTTTCACCATGCCGGCAAAACTCTCTTACACGCCTGTATAGTGCCTTCTCTTAAGACTCTTCCCCGTCTTACACTTGTAATTTCTATGTGTATGAGCGGGGACGCGCGCGCACTCTAGCCCCCTTTAGACAGTGTAGTCGTTCGGGTCTCCCTCATTTCACCTGCCCTATCTTTTATCCACTGAACACCCTCCCTTAAAGCCTGGTACCAAGCAAGGCTCTACACCAGGCTAACTTTTCAGACTTTCCATTCGCATTTTTCTCCTCCTCCTTCCACTCCTACTGTATGAAAGCCCTTTTTTAGTATATCCTCGTCCGTAGTAACATAATAGGCCCAATCTAAATTTCCGTTCGCATCCCAACCAGCCGATCAGGCCCAATCTAAATTTCCGTTCGCATCCCAACCAGCCGATCACGGCACCCGCGTAAGGGCCCCGGCTCCCGTTCGCGGCGCCTTACTCCCGATCCCGATACCTGGGTTCCTCGGCTCGCGCCGACGGTTGCCAGCCCAGCGCGCGCGCGGCGCACCGCCACCAGGGCCCGAGTCGCGTGGCCCTTGTTGTTCGCCCCGCGCGGCGGCGGCGGCTCCTGCGCCAGTTGGCGCTCGACTCTCGGGGGCGGCGCCTGCGTCGCAGCGGCCGTTACCACGCGCGGTGGTGCGAGGCGCGCCTCAATGGAGCCCAGTGCCGTTCCTGGTCGCGTGGTGCACGTGCGTCGACGCCGCGCCGCCTCGACTGTGCCCGAACGGCGCTAGTTAGCCGGTTCCCTTCCCGTGTACACGGTGCATCTCCGCAGCGGGACTGAATGCGCTTGCGTAGTTATGGTCATCCCGCGCAGCTTCCGTGCCGCCCTGTCCGCCCTGAAGAGGCCCCAGGTGAGAGTCACGCATCACTCACGAGTATGCACGTTACAGCACTCGCGTGAATGGTCGCGAGCCATGGAGCAAGGCGCACAGGTGGCATACCTAGAAAGTAGGAAATCGTGGCCCTGGAATGACCCCCAATAGCCTCTTGGGATTTATTATAATTCTGCCGAGTTTGGAATCTTCTTGGTTTTGATAGATCCGAAATAGAGCTACTCATTTTTTTTTTCTTTTTCTGTTGCACCGGGCAAACGCTACGCTGGACTGCTGCATTGAGCAGTTTGCTGTTGTTTTAAACTGTCTCGCTTTGTGGCCGCCTTATTAAAGCGACGCTTTGTGCGCCTTCACCTGCGCCGTAGATCGTAACACCGAAACGCACTGCAAAAAAGCCGACTTTACAAAGTGTGTTGTCACAAAGGGCACGTCACGTGACGATGATGATGAAACGCGGAGCGCCTGAAGGAAAAAGAAACACTTTCCGTGGTCGGAATTGAACCTGGGTTCCTTGCGTTATGAAGCCGATGTCTATCCGATTGCGCCATTCTGACACGGTCTAACCAGTTTGGATCTCGGACTTTGACTTTCGGTCTGGTTGCACGGGAGATAGCTTTGATTTGTTCAATGGAGCTGTTACTTTAGGTCAAGAAAGAGGGGGGGGGGGGTGCGGTGCTTTCGCCTCAAATGAAAAGATGGGGGACTTTGTTGGTTTCTTTGTCAAATCACCTTATAATAACCCCCTCAATTGCAGCCCCATCTCTTGGATACAGAAAGAGAGTACCAGAGACCGTGTAAAGATGATGCAGGGTTTACTTCGCCCAACTTGTAACATTCTGTCCTTTAAAAAGGAAAAAAAGGGGGGAGTAGGGAATCCGGCCAGCCACACCACGTGCGCGTCTCGTGCGAGCTTTGAAAAGAGCGGCCTGCGCGCCTCCAATCTACACGCAGGACGGTGAACAATGCGCGGACGAATATCGCCGCGTGAGGGGCTTGGGGCAGACTCAAAGGATCCTGCACGCGCCATGCGGTTGAGGGGGATTCCTTCGCTCCAGTTATGTAGAACCCCCAAAAAAGGGGGCTTCTGTTGGATTTATTCAGATTTAAGAGGACTGTGTCGCCTGTGGTTGGGAGTGGCCTTCACGGGCGTGGATTCTTTTCTTGCAGGAATAACTAACGGTGACGCCTTTGAATCTAGGGGTGACAGTGAGATCGTCGAGCACGTTTTCTGTTACTGTTAAACGCTCACCTTGGAGCGACTCGAACTGTTAATCACACTCAGAAAATTTCAAGAACGGTCATGTACAATGTTAGGTCACTGCCGTGGCCAGTTGTCTACACCATGCGGGACTAAAGTAATTTATTTTCTTGTTCCAACCGGACTAAACGCGAAGGCTAAATTGAGAAGGAATTTTATGAATGCAAGCCCCTCCACGTTTAGCTTCGGAATTTCATCCTTCAGTTTAGTGCCACTGTAAAAGGTAACAAACCAGGCTTAAGTCCCGGCAAACCCACCAATTTTTCTGATTGGTGTCAATTCTCTTTCTGCGATAGATAGCAGTAACAAAGAACGTTTCCACGCTACTCCCCGTCTCTGCAATTCTCCCTAAAGACAAATAAATGCTCTTAAATCTGTATGTGTTAAATCATGGATGCATAGTCTTTAAAAGTCGTTACTGAAGTTCAAATTTTACCACGTTTGTAGTGTGATTGAATTATGTAAGGGGAAATTTGAAATACTCAGTGTAGTTTTAGACATGTTGGTCCTGGTGAAAACGTTTGTTGGCTAAGACGTATTGGAAATATTAAGTGGCCGCTGCCAGCTTCTGGGCTTCATTTCCGCTGTGAAATGTCTTTATCTAATCTAAAACGTTCGTTCGTTTTGTTGCCGTGTGTGCACATTTTCAGCACGTGTATCGAAAACAAAACCCTCACTACGTTCGCACCGTTTCCGCCGCAAGTATCATAACCACCGTGCTGCAACTCTTTTGGAGGTATGAACGCCTGGATGTGTGGGCAAGTTTTGTAGGCTGTAAAACCATCCAGGTGGCGAAATACCTCGATTGATTGTAGGGTTTAACGCGCCGACGTAACGCAAGTGATGAGGCGTGCCGTAGTGGAGGGCTCCGGACTAATTTGATCTTTAACCTACGCCGAAATCTCGTACACACGGGCTTTTTTGCTTTTCGCCTCCATCGAAAAGCGGCTGCCGCGGCCGAGAATCGAAACCGCGTCCTCGTTGGCGAAATACCTCCTCATCATCAGACTCGTAGATTTTTTTAAACCGGGAACGACGCTTTTCTTTTAATCACAGCAGCAAATAAGACGCCGTTGCTGCTTCTTAGATATGAAGAGTCATCTGGTGACGAGAATAGAAGACTACCGCAGAGCTGCTCATGTACACTATCATTCACAGGATTAGAACTGGGTCGGCAAGGACACCATATTTTCGCGCTACAAGATGCGGATGTTTAGATGAACCCGAGTGTTCACGTTGCTCAGCTAATAATGACACCGCACACATTCTGTGGGAATGCCGTCGCTTTGCCGACTGTCGACAACAAGCTTCCAAAAATTAGAATTTGCAAACCCACGGAGTCTTGATGATTGGCTTTACGTAAGTCTTAATCCAAACGAAGAACGCCGTCTGCTTACATATCTACGGAAGTTCCCTAAGAGACCCGGCTGCTACCACTTCCATTAGCTCCCTACCCCATTAGAGCCATTATTTGTTTCTCCAATTCCCATAACCTATCCCCTTTCCCCTAGATACCAAAATTCGCCAAAGATTAGCATGGCGTCTTTGTTCCCTTAGTAAATAACAAAATGGGTCTTACTACCACCGCCACCACCAGTGGCAAATACGCCAGTGGGGGATTGTCCCCAAATAAAAAGGTTCTGCGCGCCACTGCGGATGAAGAGGAGTGACATGCATGGACCAGCGTCAGCGTCGCACTTATTGCGAATTACACCTCGGCGCCACCTCAGGTGCTGCAGCTACAGTGGTACTTTTCCCGACTGTCACACTTCTTGGACGCCTCGAAGACGCGTTTTCGAATTTCGATTAATCGCCGGCCGTACGGAGCGCTCGCTTTCTCATTGCTTCTGCGTTCTGTCAGGGGCGGATGCGCCCGTAACCAGCTCATCCCTTGACCGCTTGGTGGCTTGTTTTCTTGCTCGCTCGCTCGCTCCCTTGCTCGTTCACGGGTATTCTCATTCAGAAGGCTGCTTTTCGCTTTTAATGCTTTCGGTGACTTGTTCAGGGAAAAACTGGGCGCCATTTTTTTTTCTTACTGTTGAAGGACCAGCAATATTTTTTACGTGGTGGCAGGCCAAGGTTGAGACGATCCATGGTTTATGGGGATGTGGTGTATGTTGAAATGGTCATAGAAGATCTAGGCAGGCTGTGAGCCGCCCACTTCGTCGTAGTCGGTGGTGCGTCAACATGGGGCTAGACGACATTTAGCACTCCTTTTCTTTCTTGTGACATAGCCCCCCGGCTCGAAGCAACCATCCCGTTCGAGGCCGCAACAGAATAATGCGCGTGACGGGGTGGTAGGATGTGATCACCTCAAGTGCCTGCCGCCACTGATGATGATTATGTCGTCGGTGATGCTTCGTCCTGCGACATGACGTCGTCAAGGCAGCGGTGAAATGTCTAAAGTAGTTCGTACTACGTCGGACGACAGGGCTGAGGACTGCATCTTCTGTTGGTCACGCCTCGTCTCAACTGATCACGTCTGGTCTTGAAGGGCTGGTCATAGGGTGGAAACAAGGGGGGGGGGGGGGGGGGGGAGAGGACGTGGTCGAATTCTGGTCGCGTCGGGGCTGGAGTCGATCGGCGGGGACCGCGTGTTCTCGACGACTGCGCCCGGGCGGAGACGTTGCGAAGAGAAGATCATGATGGGGATAAACCCACACAACCCACCGAGTGTCCAATTGGTCCAATTCGTCGGCTTCTCGGGACAATATGGACGTTAAAGTTGTTAACATAGTCTAAATATACATCTTTGTTAAGTGGTTGCATGGGACGTGTATTACCATTAGTTAAACGTTGTTCACGCTCCTACATTTTTTTGTTCTTTATTGATATCCTTCGTCGGTCCTTTTTATTCTAACGTCTGGGGGTTTCGGCTACTCTTGCCGCATTATGTTTCATCGTCCATTCGCAGCCCTCTACTCATCTTTTTAAGCGAAGCTTCTGTGGCTGGGATCTGCGATTTTATGGCGGCCGCGCCAGCGAAGGAGACCGCGATGTGAAAAAGCCAGCTTACAAAGACCAATTTATCTGCAAAGCAAACGCATGTTGCCACTCGCATCGAAGCGGAAGCTGTCCCCTAGATAGTGAGAGCTAAAGAGCCAACAACAAAAGCAAAAACATATCGCCGAAGCCAACGCATGTCACCGCTCGCGTCGGAGCTATGTCTTAAGCCCGTTCTACATGGGGCGAATTCTGCCTGCGAATTCGCAGTTGCGGCGCCACCCGTGCGGCAAAACGATTTATTTTCCTATTTTCACTGCTGCGACATATTGCAAAATGATAAGCGGCGTTCACAAGAGAAGTTCCACTCTTCCAAACATTTGGAAATTCGCCATAGCAACGAGAATAGAATGTTTTGGTGTACGTGCGGCGCCGCAGTTGCGAATTCGCAAGCGAAATTCGCCCCATGTAGAACGGGCTTCACTGGGAATGTATGACGTAGGTTCCGACGTAGTGTGCGCTTATAAAGCGACCAAACGCGGGCCGTTGGATAGCGATCGTGCCGGTGAGTGGGATATTAGAACATGATCAAAACCTTCGCTGGCCATCCACTTTCGCAGTGCCGGAATGGCGAGTTATTTATTTGTCTTCCATTACACCTATTTTTTATTGCAAGGTTAGCAGTATTGTTAAAAACAAGATCAAATGATACACTGGCGTTAACAATCCAGGCGTAAAATCTAAAATATTTGTAACTATAACTACACAGAATGGCTACTGCAAGTGCTTCAGATTTTTTTTTTTTTCGTGCGGGAAATATCCCATTTTGTTAAAATAGACTGTTTACAGCCGACTGTTTGTTGTTTCGGGTTACATAATTTTACATTTAAATTTAGGCCTCAGAAACACCCCGTTATTGGTATCTCGGTGATTCAATGCTATAGAAATACCTCGGTATCTAGAAAGGGGTCGTCACAAGCCGTACTACAGGGATTATGAACGGATAATAAGCAAAAGCAGAACATTGAGGACTATGAAAACGTTTACATTATGGATACAGCTTGGTTAGTATCGTTACCACTACTTCGTGTGGCAACACTACCTAATAGTGCTTGCCGGATGGTTGGTTGGTTCGTTTGTTCATGTATAGTGACGTAGAATAAGGCAGTCACCTGGTGCGAAATTCTGTTGTCCGCGGCTTCCTTTTCTTTAGGCTCTTCACATGGCGCTGGTTCGGATGTCACAAGCCCTCCATAACCGCGTTTCAAGCGCTGTTTTTTAACTGGGAGCATGAGTTTCATCTTCACCTCGCACAGACTGTCCCGTGTGTTTTTGCGTCTCTAAGGCGATCGGGAGCGCATTCGCCAGAACAGGGGAACAAAGAGGCGAGCGTGTCTTTTACCCATGTTTCTGCAAGGCGAAGATCACACCGTATCGAAGGAACTACACCAGTCATGCAGTCCGACCTGCATGACTGGGTGCCTATGTATAATACACGGGATCCTGTGCATCAACATTGAAAAATAACGCCCCTACACCCGTCCTTCAAGCTGTCACAGTCAAGCGTGTAGTTGCGAATCGACGCCATGTGCTAGAAAGCGCTGGCTGCGTCGGGTCTTTCACAGTGAGACAATTTTCTGTCAGTTTTGCAACGTCCACTATACACTGATCGGTCGACTCACAGCGCTCGTTTTAACGTCGGAGCTGTTTGAGCATTTAGTTCCGCCATGGAGCGTTACCAGAAAACTCAGCCCAGCCGAGCGTACGTGAGCGTTCGCCTCGTGAAGAACGCCTGGCGTCGTCCAAGCTCGCGCGTGGGCTTGCGCCACGTGAGCAGCTCTCAGAAATACCTAAAAAAATACTCAGCGCACGTGAGCATGCGCCTCGTGAGGAGCGCTCGGTGTCGCGGCCAGCTCGGTCTTTGAGAGCATTCTGCGCATCGTTCGTGGCGTGATCTCTCGCGTGCTGTTCTCTTCGCCAGTTCACGTGCGTTCGCGCCTGAAGTGGGGAGCAGGGACGCCGAGTTCGTGCTACAAACACCGAGTTCGCGAAGCCGCTTGCCGCGGGTTCTAGCGCATGCATGCGCAGTCCACTTTGGGAGAGATGTGAAAGCCTGCGAACCAAACGACCCTGGCCTGTCAGTCATGCAGAACTTTCAGCGCGAAGTTCGGAAATACATGTGAGGGGCAACAGCCGGGTCTCCAAGGAAAGGATAGGGGCCGCCAGCGTTGCTGTTTTTCTCGCCTTGCGCCACTAGTGCAAGCTGCGCCAATTTTTTTTTTCCATCTCTCAAAGAGCAAAGCGAAATCAAGCTGTGAGTTACCCCGCCCGACGTCACAGAGAACTTTTCCAACTGTTGTGACGCCTGATGGTGAACGCCAACCACCTCCTGTGGACGCTCATGACGGTGAAGCTATTGACACGTCCGCTATTGCTTCGAGCGACGCTTGTCCAGAAAATCCCAGCAAGGTGAAAACTTTTGCGCTAACAATCTGCTTGGCGTCCACATTGATCTGTCGATCTGTTTAACGTGAAGCCTGTGCGACAAAAACGAGGCCTGTCGTTTCGGTAAACAATCCGAACTGTAGGCTGAGAGCCTAGCAACGACGCCAAAAGGAGCCTGGAGCCTAACTGTGCGATAAAAAGAGCACGACTGGAAGGTTTTCAGTGAATTATTAATTGTCGTTCTTCCTTCGTGATGGCACTTAAAAAGCCTCTGCTGGGTTAAAAACCACTATGACTATCAGATTTTAATTACGGAAATAACTTCATTCGTGCCATAGCGAATTTCCATGGTCGCAATATTCTGAGTCGATGCTCACAGTTGTCGTTGTCCTTCAATTTATGCGATAGCATAAATATCGGGAAATTTCTGTTCACTTTGATATAGCATAATTTAGCGTTATCTACAAGCTTGATACCCCCGCTTGAAAGATGTCGGCTATTTTTCCCGTTTACTTCGGGGAATGCCCTCATTTGTACTCTTGCGCCTTGATTACAGTCTATTAAAAATGGCATGCTTGCTTTTAAAGCGACGCTTTGGTGTTCTCACTGGTGGCGTCTGTAACGCGAAAAGGGCGAAGTGATAGAAAACAACGTTCCCGGTGGCCGGAGTGGAACCCGGGTTTCTCGCGTTACGAAGCCGGCGTCTATCCGATTGCTCCATTTCGACATGTTTGAAGCGGTTTGGGAAACTAAGAAGACAACCGAAGCATGCGTCGCGAGAAAGATTCGCATTCAACCATCGTCGTCTTTTGAGGGAGGTGTGCATGATTTGTTATGTTGCCTGTGAAGTTATTTATATCAAGTTGCACTACATGTTTAGTATATATTACTTCAACGACTGTTACAAAGAAAAACATATTACAAAATATGTTTAATCAGTTTACTGATATATAAGGCAGTACACGTACTTAATCTAACTTGGGCTAGAATAATTCCACCGCGTTCCTAAGCGGGCTGGGCTTCTAGCTGCCGTTCGCTCGGCTTCCCCTTTATTTCACCCCGCTTCATCTGGACTGTCGTATTTAAGGTCGTGTGTTCACTAACCAATGTAAGAAAATGCCTTATAGCGTTCCCGCTCTACTCTGATATCGGACATGGCACCTAAAGATGCCTTCCTAAGAGCGCAATAATGTGGAGTAGTGACTTTAGGGCAGCTTGGTGTTTAGCAGGGTTGCTTATGTTTTCAGCCGGCAATTAATTCCCACTCTGGAGTTTCTGTAATATGTTTTACGTTGCCGCTCGCCCTTGCAATTCTGATGTCTTCTCGGGCATGCTGGCCACCGCCGGAATCGCCAGGCGGTAACGCGTTCCATAACCCTGGTTTGGTACAAATAATATGACACTGCGCTATGTGTGAGTGCGGGCCAGCTGGGCGCTCCCGGGTCTCTGCTGTGCCATGTGCTCAATGTCACTAACACTAGGTGAATAATACAGTACCGGATAAAGCTGTATATGGACAGCCAAAAACAGTCTTGCCTATTTTGAACTTCTCCCGTCCGCACGAAACGTGATGGCGCTAAGCTGGCCGCTGCAAAACGTCATCTGTTGGGACGCTCTCTCTCTTAAGCGGAACGGGCGGCCTATTTGGTGTAGTAGACTTATTTCATAAATATTTGCTACCACCTAAATTTTTTTCTCAACCGTCATCTACAGAAAGAATTTGGGGGGGGAAATGGTCGCGCATCTGCTCACTTCGTTGCAAATGTCGTTTCAAGACGATAGTGCGTTTGCCGCTTAAATCCGTTCAATATTACTGCGTTCCACTGCTACACCCTAAGGCCCTTCACCACGCGCGTTCCACGCGCCATCGACTGGAATCTTCTGTTACTGTTGAACTTTTAGATGCGAAGCATCTCTTGCTCGGGGGATGTCCCGCGTCCGTGCCCCGTCCGCAGCGCCTCTGATGATGATTGTGGTAGGATGCCCCTAGGGATTGGCCAACCAAAGAATACATCACGAGATAGCTTCGCGTTCAACCACCGTCGTCATCTTCTCGTAGGGGAACCGCTGAAGAAGAAGAAGAAGACAAAGCTGCGAAGACGAAGGCGTGTACGTTGCTCTCAGCCGATGGACCAACGTCAACAACCTTTACCTCACCAACGCTGACGGAGACTACCTATTATACCCCAGAGACGACAACATCGACAAGAACATGATTGACGAGTTTCCGCGCCTCGAGAACCACCGCCTACTCACCGTCACACAACAGTACTTGCGTGCCTTTGCCACCGGTGTGGACACGGACGCGGAATTCCCTCTGGCGCTACTAAACACCAGATCACTCAGCATAACGGCAACACATTGGAACCACACAGAACACCCATGATGCTTCGCATCCTCATCAGGGTTCCCCATGGGAAGATGGTGTAATTTTTTTGAAATGCCGTGAGGAGGGCTAGTGTCGCGGGCGATGGCGGTCACGGTGAGCGACGGTGTATTTTATTTATATAGCAAAAATCAAGCATCCATGACATTTTTTATAAAGGAACACTGCAAATATCTCTTATGTATTGATTTCGTGCCCAAATCTGTGTGATGTTTGCTTTTGTTCAACAATGTTGTCAAGTATGAGCACTGCCACCAGGCCTATAGATGCTTTGGCATGGCGGTAGGTGTACAGACGTTTCGTTCAACCTATGCACGAACCTTAGTCGGGCGGCTGAATCGAGGGACAGACTGAACTTTTTCTGTGAACACCTGTGAAATTTTTGTGGATTCATTTTGGAGCAGATTGTTTCACCGCCACAGACATTTACTGTGCAAAGTGTTGACTGCCCGGTGTACTTGGAAACTGATTGCTTTTTTTTGTTGTTGTTTTTAGGGCAACGCTGTTACCACTAGTCGCTGCGCGCTGATACGGGTTTTATGATAAATTCTCTTTTCACGCAGACAGACCAAAATTTCTGCGTTCAAGTAGCCCAAGAAAGACTTTCGTTTAAAAAAAATTACTGTGGTTTGGCGGCTTCTTCAGACGAACTCGTACCCGAACCCCGTCGCGTATAGTCATTGTTATCCTGGACAGTTTTCAGATAAATGTCGGAGATGCAAGGAACGGGCCGATCTTGCACATATATTATGGGCATGTCCTCAAGCGACTCCTCAGAGCCGCAAAATTAGCAGTAATGAGCAGTGGGAGACCGTACTGCTCAGCTGAGACCCGGCGAATCAAGTCTGGGCCGTCCAGTTAGCCGAAGACGCTGCTAGGACCCAAGGGCTCCTGGCCGACGCCTAGGGTGGAGGTCTAGCTCTCCTCCACAAACTGGACAAATAAAAGTTATTTCTCTCTCTCTCTGGGTTACAGGCGCCACTTACGTCTGCCACATTTCCTGAAGGCGCAAGCATTGCGGCTTATGTTGTCATTGTACCCGTTTCGAGCTTTGACGTTGTTGGCGCACTTGCGGGGTTCACCTAGTTTAGCCGCCGCAGGAACTTGCGGTAGAGTCAATATCGAAGCACTTTCCCTTTCAAGACCCGGTTCCAGTCAACACGACAGCCCTGCGATCACCATAGACTGATGGCTTCCCTTGGCACGCTTTGACGTTACGGCACACGCCATGACGGCACATAGGCGCTCGCCCAGGTTTCGAGCCTTTTTTTGTGTGTGTTTTATTTCTCCTCTTGACACCTTTTTATTCGAAAGTCGTGTTCCACGTGTGCACGTTGAATTTTGGGTCTTCCTCGGCTCACGACGCCAGGAATTTTCGCCTCATGGGGCACATAAGAATAGACAGTGTTCCCACCATCTGAAACTGTTTAGGAAGTTGAACAGAAGATGTAAAGACGTTGGTTGTCATCGGCTAAAGCGTTATTTCTCCTATTTCTCTTTTCCCCACGCAGTCGCGATGACGTCGCAACCCACCAATGAATCCGAGCTGCAGTTGTACAGGGTCCTTCAGCGAGCCAATCTTCTTTCTTACTACGATACTTTCATTTGTCAAGGTAAGTCCCACTTTCTAGCTCTGGGAACGATCAACGAAAAAACGGGGTGTGTTTTAGGCCTGGTCGTTCGCTAGTTACACTGTTTATAGGCTTCGTCATTCACGTGGTTTCAAGCGCAACGAAAAAACGCGTACCATGAACACAGAAGCAAAGTGAAAAGCCGGGCTTTGTGCGCAGTTCCAGTCATGAACACAGAGTAGACTGGTAGCGCCTATCCTGTCTCCTGTGTTCACCGTCCGTGTTTTTTTGTTGTTGTTGTTGTTGTTGTTGGGCTTCAAACCATGGGAACCACTCACCAGCTAGCGCAGCAGGAAATTCTATTCGTCATTCACCCCCATTTCATGACACGCATGGAAATTTTATAAATCCGCTCATACTTGAAGTAAGAAAAGGCATCAGCTGCTTCACGCTCCTTGAATGCCGTGGACGGCAATGAAGTTATACGTTTTAATGCTAGGAAAAAATAATATATAAAGGCTAGGGGGAAGTTTTTGTCTATGATAGCTGTTTATATAACTAATCCCGAAAATACAATCCGCTTGTTCTTCCCAAAACAAAAACAAAAGAACGCCCGCTTTTTAATCATTGCGTTCGTATTCACCCAAAACGTAGCCCACCAGCAGGTGAAACTTGTTTCGTGGCCAACACATGGCGAGTCCAAGCGCCTCACCTAATCTGAATACGCGCTTCCCACATGAAACGCGTGGAGGTTCATGTTCAGTGTATGGGGCAGTACTAACAATGCTCGCATCCACCGGAACGGACATATACGCATGACTTCGATGAATTCGTCTTGCCCTTTAGAGACAGGAATGGGCAGATCATGTTAGTTAACAAATCGTTGTTCGAGGGGGAGTTGAAAGGATAGTACAAGTGTTCGTCTGACTGGATGTTACCTAAGCGTAGGCGTTTGAAAGCAAGACAAGCTCACATTGCGTCAACGAAGGTTGGGTCGAATCCTCTCGCGAACATACCTCAATAAGGTTTGAAGGACCACCGAAATTTACATCCCATGATCAACTATCTCTTTATTCAGTGTGCTTCAAAAGTTCTTGGTGTAAATACAAGTAGGGTTGTAGTGAGAGAGCGCCCAATCACCTGGCGTACGGTTCCTGAAAACGTTTGCCGCTGCTTCTTTTCACCATTGCCCTTCTTTACGCTGTGGCTTTCGCTACAAAATGGAGCTGGCTCCTTGTGTCGCTTGCATTTTGGCTGGCCTTCGGTACCTTAATTAATGCTTTCGCTATGCACACTAATGTGACTTTAGCATGATTTAGCTGCCGTCAGTGTGAACCTGCCGGTCATGGCAGCCGTACGGCTGGAAGGGGCGAAAAAATAAAATGCCCGTGTGCCGAGATATCGGCGCGCGTTAAGGATTCCTACGCGGTCAAACTTAATCCGTAGCCCTCCACTACGGCGCGTCTCGTATCTCAGGTGTAGCTTCAGTGCGTAGAGCTCCCGTTTGAATGGAAAAGCATCATGCTAATTTCTTTACCGCTGAGACGTAATGACCTCTGCGTGTGGTCGTTGTAAATAATGTGGACTTGATAAATCGTGCGTACTCACGGTTATTTCCCGTCGAAAACGTGACGCAGAAGCAGTTGGCGTGAACAAAGAGCTCACCTGCGTGCTCATACTACGCTCCCGCCCGCAGGAGGCGATGACGTGCAGCAGTTGTGCGAGGCGGGCGAAGAAGAGTTCCTCGAGATCATGGCCCTCGTGGGCATGGCCAGCAAGCCTCTTCACGTTAGAAGGTTGCAGAAGGCGCTCCAGGAGTGGGTCAACAACCCAGGTGAGACTCCCTCTCTCACTGCTGCCGTCTCATTATATCGGGATGGCCCTGATTTCACAGGAGCCACAAGCAAGAACGAAAGCTGTCCTATATACTGGCAATCAACGTGTATTGTGCCTCTTGACATAAATCAAAAGCAAACCGACAATGCCTACCACTCTTCCCCAAAGCTCATTCTGAATTGAATAGGTCCAGCACTTATTGGTGGCAACATATTCAAACATTCCATTTTAGCACCTTTTCTCTGTAGTCGGGCCTCTATCTCCCCCCCTCCCCCAACAATCACTTCCTCCTTCCTCGGTGTGAACAACCGCTGGTGTTCAAGGAGGCGCCGGGGCAGGGAAGCGATCGCCAGCAGTCTTCCTATCCACTTCGTTCAATTCTTATGCCGCTAGGATGCTTCGTTCTTTTGCTCTTAGTACTAAAACTAAACAGTGAAATACACCGGACTGTGTGAATCCCCACTCCTGCATTCAGGACCCTCTACTCCAGCGCCGCCTTCCGTGTGGGCTGCTTCGACGACAGTTTACATTACTACGTAGACCGTGGTTAAGAGGGGTTTCACAAAATCCTCCTTGCGCATCGGGATGGCCAGTAGCGCCCACTGCGATGCCTGTGGGGTGAAAGAGGCAACAGAGCATGTCCTTTGTCGTTGCCCCCGATATTCTTCGGGAGCAGCGCGCTGGCCATCCAACTCAGCCTACTGTAGAATGGACTGTTCACAGTAGAGACCATCTTAGGACATCGGTTCCTACCATCGACTTCATAAGAGACGGCAAAAGCCTCTGCTGAACGCTTACGGATTGTCTAGCTGCTGTCGTGTTTAAACGGCGAAGATCAATGCCGACAAACCAAAGTACAGGGATTAATAAACCGAAACTTTCAGCCTTTCACTGATGTCGCCTGTAGTCTACCCAAAACGCACTACAGGAAAGCCAACTTTCTCGGACGATGATGATGATCGTAGGTGAAGTGAACAAAAATTAAAACACTTCCCGTGGTCGTAACCCAACCTGGGTCCCTCGCGTTATGAAGCCGATGTCTATTCGATGGCGCTATTCCGCCAGGGTCGAAGCAGCTTGGATTTGGAGGAGGGCGCATGGACGTGCAAAATTAGACAGAAAATGCGCCCCTCCGTCTAACCACGACGGTGGTTGAACGATAGGAAAAGCCATGCAGTGCCCGCATTAGTAAATCACTAGAGAGCCCGATCGCAGTGCAGCAGACCGTCCCGATTACACTCGCTTGTGGGTTGTTTGTTTAATGTTGGACTCGATTTTGCAATGATTGGCGTTTCCCCTTCGTTTTCGTTTGGAAAGAGGGGTACTTCTATTTAATGCTACGTGCTTGTACTTCCCTGCTAATGAGTTTGACAGTGTTGTTCCATCTAAAGTAATCCAATGCTCCCGGTGACTGCTTATACGATGCACAGTTTCGTAATTTCTATTTCAACGTTCGGTGTGTTAAGAAAAGTAACAATTAAATACGTCATGGAACCGATATGCTCTCGGTGGACTCTTGGCCCGATTAGAAAATTGATTCGTTTGAGCCTGTATTCTTAGCTGTAAAGAAGATAGATACTCTCGAGGCAGATAAAAAATGTGACTAAATAAACATTCTAAAACATACAGCTCCTTTCTTAAGAGAAAAATAGATAAAACGCGAAGCCTTCTCCCATGCAACCTCAGTCAAAGTCAGTCCAAAATCCAAACTGCTTTGACCGTGTCGGAATAAGACAATCGGATGGACGTCGGCTTCCTATATGACGCCAGGGACCCATGTTCGATTCCGACCACAGAAAGCATTTTTCTCTGGATGCGTTTCATTTTCTTTCGATCATTATAATCATCATAATCATCATCGTCATCATCGTTTCGCGAAACACATTCTGTAAAGTTGGCTTTCCTGTAGCGCGTTTTGCGCTACAAACGACGCCATCAATGAGGGACAGAAAGCTTCGCTTTAAAAATGGCTGCTGTGGAGAACAAGACGATCTAGCTTTAAGGACGAAAAAGGAAGAATTCTAGATAAACCCGCACATTTATTGACTATGTATGAGGGTTGGATGGCTGCAAACACGTGAAATCTGGATGACGAAAGATTTGGGTCTGTGTTTAACAGCGAGGCCTTATTCGCCCCGAGCGCGAACACAGTCGGCCCCTGGCGGCGGCGGGACGAACCGCTCCTAGTGTGGATGGCGCTCTCGCGTCGTCTGCTTTTTCACGTTGCGTGCGGCGCAAGACGCGTGCTGCACACGACAAAACAAGCAATATGTGTGCTCGTTTGGCAGTAAGCAATGACATAGTTACCTCTGCTTGCACATTTCCTCTAGAAACGCAATAATCAGCGGCCGTTGCGGGTTAATGCGCTGGTTTAATTCCACGAAACATCTTCGTCCTGGTCACCGCTTGAGTGTGAAACGTGTTATAAACATTGCATCCACACATTGCACTTTTCTTATTGTTGAGTGCAGCGGTCTGCCGTTTCGGGAACGCCGAAGGGTGCTTTTTGAAGGTGGCGTGGTGATTATTTAAAGGATAAAAGTTTAGTACGCGAAACAAGTAAGAAGCGACAAGAC
Source organism: Haemaphysalis longicornis (assembly GCF_048455015.1). Lineage (NCBI taxonomy): Eukaryota > Metazoa > Arthropoda > Arachnida > Ixodida > Ixodidae > Haemaphysalis > Haemaphysalis longicornis. The sequence continues at coordinate 27,866,641 of NW_027526361.1, forward strand.
CTGTGCATACGCGTGCAAATCCCACACCCTTGTCAAATTGCGCTGTGTCCTTATAGAAAGAAGAAACAAACAAAAACATTTACACTGCACACGATCCGTGCACTATCGCCCATACATTACCGGACACGTATTTTACACCCGCAAGCGCCTGTGTGATCGTGTCCTTCCCGTACCTTTTTCTAAAATAAATACCATTTTTGGACAGTCGTTGTTTATACTGAGGAGGAGGAATAAACATTTATTCGACTGTATCGAGTTGCTAATTTTACGTATTATTTAAAATACGTTTCTATGGATGCGCAAGAGTATTTAGGGGGGATTTTTCGGTAAAATTAAGCAGTTGTGAGTTTGCGTCTGTCATGTGGCATTTCGTGTGTCATTTTCATATATATCATTTTCAAATCCGACATGAATCACCTTGTCCAGAAACTCACTCAGCATAGCCAAATGCCTAATATGGTCACATCTTAACCTCTTAAGGTGTACCTAAGTTTAAAGAAAGAGGAGAAAACGCGTAATATAATGCACGTTGTTGCCCACATGTGTGAGAGGTGTGTGCCATGACTCGCTGTTTTTTTTTTTTTCCACAATGCTTGCTTTCAATACAATTTTGAAAAAAGGCGAGCCACAATTCCTGAGCAATCCCAGGCCAAAGGGGGGTAATCAGTTTTGAAAATACGTACTGCTTTTTCACCGCTACAGAACACGACGCCTAGTGTAGTTTCGATTGTAAATAATACCAGAGTCCTTCAATGCTTTTAAAAGCATTGAAGGACTCTGGTAATACTGATAACCATAGTTTGGCTTTTCGCGTTACATGCGTTCTCTTCTCGCTGCTCTTGCAACGTTGGCAGGACCCCCCCCCCTACCCAGAAAAAAACTAAATGTACAGAATTTCATTTTTTAACCAATCCTCAAGAATTAAATGCCAAGACAAAGGCGATATTCAGTTTACAAAACAAAGTAGTTACCGGGAACCCGTTGCGCTGATTCGCAACGAGAAATAAAAAAGGAAATGTTTTACTACATCTGCAACAGCGCAACTTCATTTATTGCCATCTTTAGGGTTCGTAAGCGCAATTATACGCAAGAATGCAAACACATCTCGCTGTTGCAGGCACCTGTTAGATTTTAAAAGGAACGCAAATGGTCAACAGAGCAGCCGTAACGGAAAATTTGTGCTCACTGTGAGGTCCCAGAAGCTTGCTTTGCACACTGTAAACCTGCTTGTCACTTTGCGAAAACCTAGCTAAACATGAGATGTTGATTGTACTGCGTGCATTGACAATTCAATTCGCAAGTTCACTTGCCACGAAAGCCGTAAATAAGTGATCCGAAACCGCTATTCATCAAATTTCTTCCTTCAAAGTCGCTAAAATTTCATTTAAAAGACCCGTTAGAGCGGTTACATTTATATCTCTGCGCTGATCAAAATTCAGTAATTTTATGTTGCCTTTTGAACACACAAAAATTATCGTAAGCTCTTAGAAAGAATTTCGGGGCAGTTAAGTAGTGTTACCATTTCAGGGCATTCCACAAATGCAAAAATGCGTCATGGTACCAGTGAAAGCGATTGAGATTACCGTTGTAAACTGAATTTCAGATATCGAGGCTTCCTGATTTGTTTTTATTTATGCTTTTATTGAAGGCTCAAAGCCATAGTCTGGAAAGATCGAGCTTGCTACGAGCCACAGCGTACAAGTTCATTGTCACACTTACGGCCATTCTGAGATTCCCGATGAGTCGTCGCTTTTTTTTTTTTTTTTTTGCGTAGTAATGCAAACTGACTGCCGCTTCCATGCTGTACAGTGAACGTTGAGGAACCGAACTGTAGCATACAACTCTTGTTTGCACCTTTCGTGCGCACATACGGCGGGAAAAAGGCACGAAGCGCGCCCACAGTGTGCATTCTTACGGGCCGCTCAGCGGAGCATCCACACTAGCAGCGCGACGCTGTCGCCACCTACATGTCGAGCTCGCGGCGAATACCGCTATCCCTCCGTGACCCGATCGTCTCCAGCGTTCGTACACAAAAGTAGACAGAATACGCTTTACAGCAAAGCCAACTTTCTTGCGCAGGCTCTGTATCCTTCAATGTAAAAATTATACTGCAATTGGGCGCTAAGACGGCTCTATCATTACGCCGAGTTTCATTTGTTTCTTCTAGTTCACCGCGGAGCTGTAAACAATTAGGAATTCCCGTCTGCTGACATAACATGAGAGGTTCTTGGGAAGTAGTATGGGTACAGAAAAGTGGCCGTAACACATTTCATCGTAACTGTCCCAGGCAAATTATATGGCGTTGTACCGCTAAAATGACTAAGAAAGAATGAGGACTAAGTTTAGGCGGTGATCTGGGCTAGTTGATTCATTATTAGAAAATTCAAAACGGCGCTGAAACCAGGACAAGAAATGGTTGTGTGTTAGGGAACAATGAGCAAATTAACAAAACAAATGGGCAACACAGCGTGAAAAAAGACCAGGGACGAGGCGAAGACTACAAACAAGCGCTGACTTCCAACTAAATTTTAATGAAAAGAAACGCACACATAAATATACATTCTATCACAAAGGGATGGCAGATACGGCAGCTGCACCACAGCCACGTGCACAAAACAGATCAAAACCCACTGACGCAGACATCAAAACAAGTGACAAGGAAAATGAGACTACACAATCATCTAAAGGAAAGTTCACAATTGAGTGCCCAAGTAAGTAACCTCATTTTTTGACAACAGAATGGACGGGGCACTTATGCACTTATCTCCTTCGCTTATTATCACCGCTGCCTCAATAATCTCTCGGGTAAGTGCATGAACATGACGGCTGACAACAAGACACTCATCGAACAGTGGCGTGCAACCTGCCTGTTCACACGAACGACAATGCCGGCTAAGATTCCCCTCCAAACCGCGCCTAACATTATAATCATGCTCCCGCAACCTGTCATTCAGACAGCGGCCCGTCTGCTCTACGTAATTCTTACCGCATGAAAGCGGCATCTTGTAGATAACCCCTTCAACCCACTCAACAAAACTTTTGCGGTGATTTACGGGGCAAACACTAACCACTGTAGATTTGGGCCTATTTATTTTACACAGCCTGGTCAGCTTATGCGGCGCAGAAAACAGTACCTGAAGATTCACACGCTCAGCAACTTTCTTCAATTTGTGTAACACTCCATGAATGTATGGCATTACAACGATTTTCTTTTTAGTAGATGACTTGTCACTGTTTTCTTTGTTAGTGTACTTAAGAGACTTCAGCAATCTTTCAGCAACGGCACTGATCAAAAGCGGAGGGTAGCCTGCAGACAGAAGACGGGAGGCTTGAACATTACAGCTATCTGACATTGCATGATGAGGGCATGACTTTTTGATAACATTTGACAAATATGTATGAACAATACCCTGCTTGACAAGCTTTGAATGGCAAGACTCATATGGAAGCAACGGCTTATTACCACGTGGTTCATACCACCAGCACACGTGGGAGTCCTGGAACAACAGACGTAGATCAAGGAAACGAATGGAACTTTCAACTGGTATTTTGTGGGTCAAAATCAGCGGGCTAAGGCAATCTTTAAAAATCCCCAGAATGCATTTTGTGGCCTGATCAAAACTATTACCTTTGATTTATACAACACCAGATAATCATCTACGAACCTAAACACACGGATCACGTCACTTTTTGCCAGACGAGTAACCAGCACCCTATCAAAATGCGCCAACAATAAGTCACTCAAAAGTGGAGCAATTGAAGAGCCAATACGAACTTCTTGCTTCTGCATGTACACTAAATCATCCCGTCTGACATACGTTGACCGAAAATATACAGACAACAATTCCAGAAAAACCTGCAACCGTAAGACCGGAGGAATTTCGAAACGCCACATCACCAAAGCTTTCTATGGCAGCCCCGACGCAATCCAACAATTGATTATGAGACAATGAATAGTACAAGTCTTTCATGTCAATTGAAAAAGCGTTAAACACTTCTGCAAAACGTTTTCGAAGAAAGCCCACAACCTGGTCTGAATTCTTTGTGTAGAACGGATCATCAATGGTTAATAATTTCAGGTTCTTTTGGAGGAACACAGCGGCACTCTTCTGCCAACTTCCCTGCTCCGTGACTATCTTTTCATTCAAATTTAGTTGGAAGTAAGCGCTTGTTTGTAGTCTTCGTCTCGTCCTTGGGCTTTTTTCGCGATGTGTTGCTCATGGATTACCAACTAGCCGGAACCCTCACGCTTTTAAAACAAATGGACAAGAAATGGGAACACCGCGCTACATATGTTGCCGTGTATTGTCTTGTTGGTTACCGCTGTTTTGAATTTCACAATCATGGGGAGTTTTACCAGCACCTATCATAGCTAACTATCAGTCACAGCTTTATTCCGTGTAACATGAAACCGCCGCTCCCAAGCCACTCCAGCAGGATCACAAAGCCAACGCGAAGCGGGCGGCCCCATCTTTGTCTACTGGGATGAAATAATAATGCTTACAGATTTCGTTAGGCTAATTAATTGAGTTGTATGTTAAATCAGAAATTACAAACAATCGCGTTTTATTTCTCGCATTTGTTTATAATCCTGCTGTTCAATCGTGTCTTACTGCCTTCCCTGATTTGCGCTTTTACGAACCACATCGAAATAAAACTCATAAGTAGAACAAACCATAAGAAATGTTGGTACGATGCTTCAGAATAAAAAAATCCCGGGCCATCTCCACTAACGTGAAAACGGCGGAGGAGAAAAGCATGCAGGCTATAAGTGTGTTCTTGGGGACTTGGCGTTTTTGCCCACGGAGATGAAACCGTTGTGGGGTAGAGATATGCAGCTGCGCTGTAAAAGTCTTCGTGTCTGAAGCACAAAGCCTTGTAGCGCGAGGCGTTGGAAAACGAGCGTCCCGGCGTTTTAGTACCGTGACTACATGAGACGACGACGATAGGAGACGCCGACAGCCCGAGCCCCTAATGGGCTTCGCCCTTAAAAACACGCAGTTAACAGGGGATCTAGCAAGAGGGAAAGCATTCGGGCTGATGGTAAGAAAAATACGTGTTTCCGGTTCCGAGCATGTAATGCGATAGATCGACATAGATATTGTCGGAAGCATACATGTGGCTACCATACAAGGGGCAACAACATCTGATGGAGACAATATGGTAGGTGGACTGACGCGACGAGAGTGTTCGAGGACAGAGAATAAACTCGCCTGACACAGGATGGTCCTGTCATGAGTATCCACACAACAGACGCCGATGGTGATATATAAATGAAAAATCCAAAAATCACACCAGGCTGAACATAAAAGTCACAAGCCCGACAATGCTTCAAACAACGTTGCCAAGATAACTCTGAATTACGGAGTTTTGGACCAGTGGGCAAGCAGTGTTGAAGAGTATGAAACCAGCGGAAGAGACACGAGCTTTGAAAAGGAAAGCAATAGGCGGGATGGCCGCTCCTCCAAGCATTTCGGGAGTGTCCATACCGCATACTGTCTTTCACTCGTACTTGGGCCTGTCCACGGATTTCATACTTTTCAACATTGAAAAACTTGAGAGGCGTCATTGTGATAGTTCCTTACGCGGTCGTGGAGGCAACTTGGTGTTGTGTCCTGCCGAGGTTTCGAAATGAACTAAGGGGGTTATTACAGCTGCATGTATACATTCAATCACAAATTTGTTCACGTCGCAATGCAGCCACAAGCAACGAAATCTACAAACTTACTTCAATACAGTAGCCGACCGTTTTTTCGGACTCCAAAAATTCGGACTTGCTCGATAATCCGGACTTTCCCGAGGAACCGCCAGGTGTCCCATAGGAGTAATGACAGGCGGATTTTTCAACTGCGCTTTTACTAGGACTATTTTTTGTTCCCCTCCAGGTCCGAAAAATCGGCCGGCTACTGTATCTCCTTTGTGAAGTATCCCGTAGGCAAAACGTGACCCAGACACCCCGTTCTTCCGAATCAATGGAACAGACTCTCTGAGCGAGGCAGTACGCAAGCTTCGTCTCCCTCTTCACGACGCAATATCGTGCCCTGCCTGCCCCCATCTCATTCTCTCTTTCGCCAGGAAGGCACTAGCCTTGAAGTTCAGCCTTTGAATAGCGCGCCTGATTTCTGTTCCAGTCATCATACGGAAATGAATGTTGCTGTTGCTGGGATGAATGTTTGCATCGGTGGTAGAGCAAAAAGCGTGGGTAGGGCAGTATCATGTAGGGCAGCAGGTTATCGCGGGAGAAACGCCGCCCGGCTCGTGCGTCGTGAGCCAGACGGTGGGAGTCTCGAAGAAGAGCGCGAGAAATGGCATCTTTTACTTTTTTTCGATAAGCGGGAAGACCGTGACGAGCGCTGAAAACACAACCGGCGTTCCTTCGGTCACCTGACAGAGTTCTAAGCTTTCGCTGCTCAATGTAATTCTCGTCTAGCACGCTTCATCTTAAAGGTGTAATCCGCGATGCTTCAATGATGGCAGGTATCGTCTGCAGCTCTACGTGGGCCGCAATGGGACCACCGCAGTGCGTCATCCCCTTCACGACCCGCTATCACTTTCTGCCCGCGCCTATATTTTTTTATTTACGACATTTTTTTAGTGAAATATGGCTGTTCTTTTAAGAACTCTCATCTAGTGGTTACGCGTTAAGAACATTTCATGGTCATAACCGTCTCGTACACGGGCGATGAACAGGCACAAAATGGGCGCCTTGGGGTCGAAGCAAGCATATAGGAAGAGTTATCCGTCGTAAAAAATAAGGGAGGGGGAGGGAAAAGAAACCCCCCCTCTTTTAAGATGATGTGTATGGTCGCCAAAGAAAGGTCGAGTGCTTGGCCCAGCTGGTATGGAGAGTGAGAGGTGGGTTAGGCATTTGATCTCTAGTGCAGAACAAGCGACTCTTTAGGCAATAAACATACGTCAAGCGACAGGTCAGGTGTTGCGGGGTGAACACAGCGACTTGTGTCCGGTCGGAGGCTAGAAAATTTGGCACCCCAGCTGAGCTTTGCTTGAATTACTGAAAGTCGGCTTTGCCGCTCATTCACTCGTTGTGCGGCGCCGCGCACTTTACAAGCCGTATCGCAGACCCGGTCGCTCATATGGAGGAACTACGCGGATCGCGAGTAGTAGACTTCGTTCATGCACGATTTTCAGGGGCCAATCCCCTTATCGGCTCGGGCTGTCGTCGTCTCATGTCGTCATAGTATCACCCAGTCACGGTACTAAAACACCGGGACACATTTTCCAACGCCTCGCGCTAGAACATAACGCGTACTAAACGAACACACCGGGACACTCGTTTTCCAACGCCTCGCGCTACAACGGTTCGTGCTTCAAAGACACGAGACTCTTACAGCAGAGCTGTATACCTCCACCCCTTAACGGTTTCATCTCCGTGGGCAAAACCGACAAGGCGCCAAGAATACACTTATAATACACTGCATGCTTCGCCCGTCCCCAGGTTTCACGTTAGTGGAGCTGGCCCGGGGATTAATTCTCGCATAACGATGCCCCGTGCTTCTTGTAATCGGGAGGCTTGGGTGTCCATGAACCATAGTATTTGTTATATTGAAGAATCACGCTGTGCCTGCGCACAACTTTTAGAATACTTTTCGAAGTACGACTGGCATAAATAGTTTGTATCGCACACCACTGCATTACCACCTGTTTCACTGCACTCAAGACACGCTGTCGGCTAGTGCAATATTTCAGTCGCCACACATAGCGCGAAGTGAGAGCAATGACTAAAAAAGAAAGCCCCGAATTTCAGATCACGGAGCATCAATCTCTCTGCATTGAGAGGAAAAATAATTGCTAATAGAAATGTGTGTTTTTTTTTAGTAAATGCCTCTGGTTTGTTTCTTTTCTTGTTTTCACGTGTTGTACTATTCAGACTCAAGAATATATCTTGTACAGCCCTGTCAGATCATTATTTGCACCGGCCAGTAGAGGGATCAAAACTGCCAATTCTTAGTAATAGCTGCTCGCAGCAATGCATTCGACGAAGCAGTATTCTTGTCATTTTTGTTGTCGTTTACTCCCCTTCGTGTTTTTATGTCCAAATAACGTATAACGTAGGACGGTGGAAGAAACTTCCAATGCTGTATTCTTTCACCTCCAAATGACGTCCCGCCCAAGTCACATTATTAACCTTTCAAGTATCACTTTGCATCGATAATGTATTGATAAGCATTGATAATGTATTGCCAAAGGAACTTAACAATAAGATTTGAAAAGAATTGCGGAACTCTCAACTCAAGTGGGAATTGCCTGTACGCCGCTTGCCTATACACCGAACTTTTTTTTTTAAACACGCTTCACTAGTATACTCAAATGCGTTGCTAAGTAAACATTTTTAGCCAGCACAAAGTCAGTCTGATATCTAAGTAGGAATGCCAGTGGGCCTATAATAAGTACGCCCATAATACGTCCCTTTATCGTTACAAAACGCTGTATACCAAATCCCTTAAAAGTCGGCTGCACTGTTTACACAAAGGCATTCCTGGTGAAATGTTTTAATGACAATATAAGGAATCTGATACGAAAGTATTAAGGCCCTGTAGTCTTAGAATTAATGCCTCCGTAAAACTCCATGTGCAGGTGTGGAGCGACGTGCACCAAGCACCTTCAATGTCATCTTTTCTACTACACACAAAAGCGTTACCTGGAAAACGTTTTTCCGGGGTAATATAAGCAGTCTTAGATTAAAATCTTAGGTCCTAATTGTCCCTTTAAATGACAGTATTGTGTGCGGTTATAGTGTGGCAGATCAAGCGGTACGGATGGACACAAAGGTTTCTTAATGGAAATACTTCGCAATCTAAAACGACAACATACATAAAAAGCGAATGATAAATGTAGCTAAGCAGACGATTCATAGCACATACCGGCTGGGTTGTATGTCGAGTACAAGACGTTGCCAACACTGTTCGGGTGAATTTACAAAAAGGGGCTATTTCACGCATGTGCGGAGAAAAAGTAGCATAATGAGGGGGAAAAGTCACTGCAGGACGGATAAAGGACAAGACTTCACAAACGCCAATAAAAAACATTCCAATCGAAATTCTGACTATTTAAAAGAATGTGGGGAAATCAGAACGCTATCTACAAGAAGTAATCTCAGAATAACAAAGAAATGTTGCATTTCATGATAGCTGACTGAGATAACTAGCCAATATCAACTACGAAAAAAGAGGTGCGGGGATAGAAAGGTTTGCGAAGCCCTCGCCGGGAGTGGAAAGATTAGAACAATCTCGGGATACGGAATTGTGAACTGATGCATTTGAAAGATAGAAAAAAAAGAAATGAAAGAAGCTCAGACCAACGCGTAATACTTGAAGGTAGCGCAGCCGTACGCAACCTTCACCACCATCACGAAGGTTTAAGTACACGATTGCAGCCGATTTGCTTCTTCGCTGCCGCAACGACATTTACTCTATCATTGTTGCTATAAGCTTGAGCTTCTTTCATTTTTGTGGAAGTAATAATCATTGGACTTCACCATGGAGGGGCGTACGCTATGACGGGTCGTTCTTGTTCCGAGAAAGGGTTTCCCCGACTACGGCCAACGTTGGAGCCTTTCTCGTTCCTAGCAAGGGTTGCCACGATTACGACGAAAGCTGGAGTGAAGTGGGTATGCTTGGCTTGACAAACGTGGCCATGGAACGCTGGGCGGTCATCGCAAATCGCGAGGCACGCACACACGAGAGCTAGGCATTTTCTTGGTTTTGCTAACTGCCGGGAGGTCACCGCGAGGCCCTCGCTCACGTGCGCACGCTGTGCGATTTCTCGGTATTTTTAACTGCAGACACGAAAAATTGTGAAATGCTAAACAGCTTCGCTGTAAATAAACAAATGGTGCATTTTCCGCTGTGAATTATGAAGTTGCCCGAATGGCGGGTCGTGATAGGCGCTATTAACGCAGCGATTGTGCCCCGTGTCCTGGACAGTAAAATCGCTGTTACTGATAAAGTCAATGAGGAAGATGACGTATTAAAACCCTGTCTGGTTCCATGTTCACAATGGCGTAGGCAAAGGAGTGTCATCAATTTGCATGGTTTGTTATTTCACTTCGTTATATCTGCGTTTACAGCCCCTTCAGCCTCCCGTTCCCACCTTACAAGAATAAAACGCATACCCTGATTTACTTGCACTTCGTCTCGTACCACACGATTTCTCGACAAAAAAGGTCTTTTGTCCCATCTCCCTAACCACATCGACACGCCTAGTCTTTAATCATTATTCAACAATAAGTGAAAGAATTGAGCTGTTGTGAAATAGTTGTTGGCATGCGCTGTTGTCAAATAGTTACCCGGATAATTTGTGGTTAGACCCGCCGCGGTGGCTCAGTGGCTAAGGCGTTGCGCTGCTGAGCACGAGGTCGCGGGTTCGATTCCCGGCCGCGGCGGTCGCTTTTCTGATGGAGGCGAAAAGCAAAAACGCCCGTGTGTACGAGATTTCGGCGCACGATAAAGATCCCCAGGTGGTCAAAATTAATCCGGAGCCCTCCACTACGGCGCGCCTCATCGCCTGCGTTGCGTCGGCGCGTTAAACCCTACAATCAATCAATCAATAATTTGTGGTTAAACTAGGAAGAAAGCAGATGATTCCGACGACAGACAACTGTCATCAAAATGTCAGCAACGGAAAATTTTCATAAATACCTACGGTACGTTAACGTCGTGTTGCTAAAAAAAAAAAAAAATCAAGCCATGAACTTGCTATTAGCATGCCTGCCAACGTAATCACTGGATCAGTTGTGGCGATGCTGCTGTCACAGAGGAAGGGGGAAACATGGCATCTAATTTTTACGCAGTCACTAAATATTCCAGGTACGCCACATACAATCATCAGCACTGATGGTAGGTAGCTTTCTTGCAGTGCAATCGCAATCATTACACCATATCTTTTGCACATAAATTGACGACAGCACATGTCCACGCCAGGGATAACGAGAAGCCCACACGGATTTCGAATAATCAAAACCTTCATTGCTGGCTTTGTCAGTGATCCCGATTTTACAGCTAAAAATATGAGCTATGAGAGACAGTTTCGTTGAACACTTGATTAACTTGACTACGGCTGTTCCCTATACAGCGACAAAAAATAAAGGGCAAAAACTTACTCTCTAAGCGAAGAGGCAAAGTATTGCTGTGGCAGCCACTATTACTGATGGATTTTGGAAGAACCTGGTAAAGTGGAACAAAACAAGAACGAGCCCAAAATTGTGGAGGTGCGCGCGGAATAATGCCAGGAGCCAGAAAATAGGAGCTTCAAACGTTACCAACATAGACGCAAAAGGGAAGTTTAACATTCAACATCGTTCATATAAATGGCGCGCCATGGTTACCCACTTCATAATATGTTGGGGTAAAAGTAGGTCAGCGGAGTTGTCTGTCCCATGTAAGCAGTAACTACCGTCTCTGAAGGATCTAGGTTCGGAAATCTCTTTTTCCCTTCTGGACAAGAAAATCATGTCGGCATCCGATCGGGCACTGCGAAAGTCCCTCGGTGATAGCACCATGCACTAAATTAGTATAACTGAATTTGTAGCCGTCTTCTCTGTTTGGTGCTGACCTAGTCTGAAAGTTGTAACTGGGAAAGATTTCGACACAGTGCTCGTTGTTTTTCGTTTGTTTTGCGCTTGTTTTTACAACAGATCCTTACGAATTCAACCAAATACGTTTATATATTGGTTTACTTGAAGTACCGATGCATCCGGGAGGAGCTCTTTTCTGCAGACAAGAAGTATTCGTGGCTCGTGCCAACCATCTCTTGCGGCTGTAACACCATGTATGGCCTTTCTTCAGACATTGAAGAATTCACGAGGTCTCGCTGTGCGTTTTCTCTAGAACACTAGACCAAAAGTTCTCCGCTGAGATGATGCATTTTCGGGGACAATTCCACCTTCATCACGCTTTCTTTGTCTGCTGGACGGCAGCCTCCCAAAACGATGACGTCACCTTTGAGCGTTTATACTTTCTCGCTTACTGTTTACCTCGGGTCATCGCGTCAATCGGCTCTTTTTCTCACTCCCTTGCCGGGAATACCCTGACTGGGGCCGAATGCTTGTGTGTGAGGAGGGGAGAAACCCACGTGCACATCCGTCCTGTTGCAACCACCCGTTCGCCCCTCCACTACGGGCTCTACGTGGGCTGCGAATCTCACCCTCGCATGCGTGACACACGCTCCACCTTCTAGCGTGCACGAGAAGGAATTTTTTTTCTTGCCCTTCTGCCTCGTGGATGAATTCAAAAAGGGGACGTTTCGGCCGCTCGTGGTGGTGGGAAGGAACAGACAAATATTAAAAAGGTACTGAACTGGGTGCTGGGAAAATACTAAACCAGGGAGACTGGGCATGCTGAGAGGTAAGCTCCCCTCCCAGCTTCTCTTTCTCCTCATCCTCCTCCGTTTACCCCTGCTATCCCTTTAAACCAGAGGAGGAAAAAATATTCACGGGAGCCGAAGACGTAAAAGCGGAAAATAATGGTTACGACAGAGGAAGAGGTGGGTGGAGAGGTGAGATCACGTGACGCCACGGGCGCGAACCAGCTCGCTCTCCTCACCTTAGCTCACGCGCCATCCTCCTCCTCTCTCAATTCCTTTTTCTCTCTCTTTTTTTTTTCCTCCTGAGGTGCGCTGGTCCCACCGGGTAGGGCCGTCATTCGTCTTTTTAAATCCTCTCTTTATCTCCTTTCTTTTTCCCTGCGCTCTCCTACTTTTTTTTCCTCCGCTCTTGTTTGTTACTGCGCCTGCTTTGTCACCGGGTGCTGCCCTGCAAATCCTTTATCTTGCGGCGGAAGGCGGAGCTTACCGCTCGGTAGCTTGCCGCCGGCTGAACTCAATTTATACTTGTCTAGTTGCTGCCTTTCTCTCCACTCTTTTTATTCTCCTTACCGTCTCTGTACAACTCGGGCGACGCGTTTTAAAGCCTTTCTTCCCGCCTTTCTTTTGTTTCCGCCGCGTCTTCTGTCCCTAAAAACTTTCAGCAGTTCGCGCGTCCCTCGAATCAAATGGGCGGAGTTTACCCCTTGGCGCTTGAAATTTATTTTGTTTGACTATCTCGTTTGATAAAGAAAGCTGGCAAGAAAGAAAAACAGCTAGCAGCTTCCGAGGGGGGAAGGGGGGGGGAGAAGCGGGAGGAGGGAAGGGGAGCCTTTGTGTCCGCCTTGAGAATATTCGATTGGACTTTGGCGCGTGCGACATTTAATCTCTCACTCTTTCGCGTACTTCCTCCCGTTCAGCTGCTTGTTTTTGTCTCTTCCTTCATCCCTCATCACGTTATTTATTTTATTCTTTTTCGTATTTGGCGGCTTCGTTTCCCTCGGAGCGCGCGCGGACGCCGCCATCTTTGCTCCCCTCGCCCAATCAGCGGTCGGTATCGCCAAGCGTCGCGCTCTCGCGAGCAGCGCGTCCAGCGTGTGACCATTGTTCCCGACTCCTGGGGCGGAATGCATTTCGGGAACGCACGGTGTACGCGAAATGCATCATCTGCACGCAGGCATCACAGCCAAGGCGCATCTGCACTGTATATGCCGTGTGTGGGAACAGCATGTGCTACTGTAACTTAGCCAGGCCTGCGTTTGATCGTGGATATATCTTGAGTCGTGAGAATGCGCTTGCCGTGTGACGCCCGCACACGCTTTGCATATGCGTGCTGATGAGCTTAAACAGTAGCTCCAACCGATCTGGTTTGACAGGTTAAACGAGCCAGTGTAGCTTGCGAACACTGAAGGGATACGTGGAAAGACGTTATACGCTGCAATTTATGGCGCCTCGTTATTCGGTTAACCTATGCATTCATTAGTTGCGTCTGTTTATAACATAGTCCGTTCTTGACGATTGTCGAAAAGGCACTGCAGGAAAGACAACCTTTTCTGACAACGATGATGATCGTGCGGAAAGTGAACGAAAAAAAAAAAAAACGCTTCTCATGATCGGAATCGAACCTGCGTCCCTCGCTTTATGAAACCGACGTCAATCTGATTGCTTCAATTTCCGGCACGGTCGAAGTAGTTTCGATTTGGAGAGGGGTGCATGAACGTGCAAAATTAGAAAAACCATGCACCTATTCCGTCGAACGACGACGATGGTTGCACGTGAAGTTTTCTTCGTCCGAAATCACATGGCGAAGGGTCAAAGTCAAAGCTGCTACGATCAAAAGTCCGAAATGCGTGCGAGTCAGAGTCAAAGCCAAACGAATCATCGTCCAAAGTGTCTCCAACTCAAAGTCCAAACTTAGAAGATTGATTGATTGATTGTAGGGTTTAACGCGCCGACGCAACTCAGGCGATGAGGCGCGCCGTAGTGGAGGGCTCCGGATTAGTTTTGACCACCTGGGGATCTTTAACGTGCGCCGAAATCTCGTACACACGGGCGTTTTTGCTTTTCGCCTCCATCAGAAAAGTGGCCGCCGCGGCCGGGAATCGAACCCGCGACCTCGTGCTCAGCAGCAGAACGCCTTAGCCACTGAGCCACCGCGGCGGGGTCAAACTCAGAAGACAACCAACAAATCCCTCAGGAGAAGGCTTCGCATTCAGCCATCGTCGTCGTTAGACGGAGGGGTGCATGATACTTTACTAACACTTACCGACACCGTCATTTGAGACACCTATACCTTATTCTTGAAGATGCGCAGATAAATATATTGTTTACATTGTCATCATTCACAGGCATTTCGAATGACGTAAACAGATCATCGTGTGAGTCGGATGCGGCAGAGACGCGGGTCGCCGTCATCACAATATGCGGCGATGCGCCATGGATGGTATTCGCTGAAAAGTTAAGCTGTAAATTTCTTCACTTGGCAACACTGGAAACGGCTGCGGACATGGCCGAAGCGCCACGGATATGGTGCGGTTTGTGCCACTTCGGCCGCATGCCAAAGAAAAAAAAAAAAAGAACACCGGCGTGCGTCGTCTGCTCCGTTGCAACCCGATTCTCAACGGTGGCGCCAGCATAGACGTTATTAATCGCACTCATGATGGAGTCCAGGCATTTGAGTTCGGTGGGGTAGAGTTTGTGGGGTCCAACAAACATCATGTGCTTAGCACGGACAAGTACCGCCATCCCACGGAGTCCGACGTAACCAGTGACGGCGCACTCACATGGTTGCCTGCATGCTTACCTGGCCAGTGAATGCAATCTATACATTATATCGGGAATGAAAAACCTGAGTGCTATCAACCGTTGCAATTTGACCGCCTTGAATCGTCACACACGTATGCCTGAGTCAGTCCACCAAAGGCTTAACGTCCTGAATGCCCGTTTTCCCATTTCCTGAGTCAAATGCACGGCGTACACTTCTATAAACAACTGCCTATTGTATCGTCTTTCCATGCTACCAGCTTGCGGTTTTCACCGCTGCAGTTTTTTGAGGTTACGTCCGTCGGTTCCTCTTGGGGCCTGAGGCCGGTTCCTTGAACACGGCAATTACGCTAAACATGCTGACGCAGGATTTTGCGTTGACACTCATTGGTTCTTTTTTTTTAAGGTTATTTCAACCCATTTACTGATTTCAAAATAATCATCAGCTTATTTATGCCCACTGCAGGACAAAGCGCCCGGCCCATAATATTTTGACCATAATTGCCAAGTGGAGCCTGACTCTAGTTTTGCTTCCGAATTTCTTAGTTTAATTCCTCATCCTCTCTAACTGCAATTAAAATTTAGTCGATTAGATGGAAAGTTAATCTATCAATGGCACTCCATAATTTGAAAGGTCTATGTGCAGATAGTGCAGAGGAGCGAAAAGACAGGGACGTCCTCGTATGGCTGATCGTCTATCAAAGGTTAATCGTTACTTTCTGAAAAGCAACAACTTCCCTTAATAGCACAGTGTGGAGATTTTGCTGCACTTGTTTTGTGCCACAAAGGTCATATTTCGATAGTGTGTCCAAAATTCATCAAGAGAAAAAAAAATATTCCAGATGTTTGGGATATCTGGACGCGTGCATATGAGAAGTAGTGTATATTCCAAGTGGCCAGAGTTTCAGTCATTCTGTAATGGCACTTTATCTAACTTGCTACCTGGTTCCGCTGCACCAATGATCTTTAAAGTTCCCGAAAAAGCGTTCACGGGGTCCTTGAGAGAAATAGCATTTTCTTGCTAAAAACCAGTTGGGCTTGTTGGTTACACATTGCAAACGTTTACAAAGCAGAGCAATAACGGCTAGAAGGAGGAACACGAGCGCTTGTGTTCCCTTCTTCCTTTTTATCCTCGTTATTTTGCACTGTAAACATTTGACCTTTTTTCAAGTATCATCTGTACAATGGCAACATATAGACGTTCAAAACAAGGAAAGGCTTTGTACTTTTCTCGAGCTCTGACTGATTTCGCTGTGTGGTTTTTGCGCAACGGTATATGCGGGACCACGGTACGTATATACGCCTTGTCACGTCTTATTCGCAAAACACCATGGGCCTCTTCCACGTTAACGATATCATTAACCTCAAGGCAATTTAACGTATGTCTGAGGATACCGTGTTCGGAGTCCGCTATTTATTGTATCGAAACATAAAGGCTGAAATAGTTCGAGGTTTAGCAACAAATTTGACGACTGGTCGGTTCAACCGCTGCGAGGTGACATGGCCTTTTTTTTTTTCTTTGCAGCCTGTCGGAACACTGTTCTCTCGAATTAAAGAATTGTAACGAAATCGCTTTTTTCTCAAAGACCTCGGTCTCAGCTCTTAGTCTCAGATCCACATCGCGGAGGATCTCTCTCGTGCATATTGAAGCGTATACCAGCTGGCAAATGGTACTTTTTAAGCTGTGTAATATACAGAGCTGTATTTCATGCTGCTGAACAAAGCAGTATTATTGTTGATATCCACAACGTAGTTTCTGCAAAGAAAGAAAAACGGCAGTGCGCGAGACGGGACGCAAACACTTGCGTTTCCAACCAGTCCAAGTTTTCACTCTTCTGCTGTTTCTGAGCGGCGGCAATTGGAGTGTCCGTTATGTATGTACGTACGTATGTACGTATGTATGTATGTATGCATTTATTGATCATTAGGAAGAGAGAAAGGTCCACGAGCAGGTGTATATTGGCGTAAGCAGGCGCTACGTCGTTTTTGTTTTCATCATGTATTTGTTTCGTTATGTTTCGTTAAATTTTGCTTTCATTATGAAGCACGCTTTTGTTACGGTGCAGACGAAATTAAATCATTCTAACTGCCTTTTACCGTCTCCCGTTTTCAAAAGCATAATTTTTTGACCAACTTTGTGGTTATATCCAGTCAAACATCCCGGTCCCCTTCTCGGTTGATTTTCCACAGTTTAAAACAAGGGGGTTCGGCAAATAAACGGCAGGTGACCGAGTTAAGCTCAGACATAAGGTTATTCGAAGTTTTAGAACAGATATCCACGGAGTTTAACGGTTACTTCCACTCTCTGTTTTTTCTTTTGTCTGCCTGCGCGATAATTCCTATGGTAATTGTGCTTAGAATAATATAGACTTTTTTCCCGTTTGAGGGTGTACTATTATGCTTTTAACAACAAAACAAGATCGTGTTGAGACCGTGACAATGTTTCGAATGTAATCCTTCGTCGCTACGCAGAATCACTGGCACGTTTTTTTAGTTGTCTTTTTAGTTGCTTGTCGTTTTCGCAAGGCATTGTCCCGGCAGAATGGCGTATCGTTAGAATGTTTAAAAGCGACAATATCATGCATCTAAACAAACTATAGGCCCATATCACTGAAAAATTGTGTTGTGAACTATCGGAGCGCGTTATTTCTAACTATTAGATACATTTCTTAGGCATAACATTGCCTTGCCATTCCTGCATCGGCATCGCAAGTGCTTTTCAAGAGCTATCCATCGAATTAATTCTTCCCCTTCCTTCTGGCGTACTTGATAACCATGGCCAAAATGGTGTATACTTTTCATAGATTTAGCAGAGCTTACCGCAGAATTTCGCTTTTAACGTTAATTGTTATCCATTATCGTAAATTTGATAAAATATTACAATCACTATTGCGCGAAATTTGCCCATATAAGATTGTCTCCCTGTAAATTTCGACGTACCTCAAGAGGGTGCTTTTATACCACTACTTTTTTTCAAATAGTATGATTGATTCACCTTCTTGTACTGAAGATGGGGTTGAAATTGGATTATTTTGCCCATGACTGCTTGTTATTCAGCACAACCAATTACTTCAATATTTTTACAATTAGCAAGTTCTTGACGATAGCTTGGGCGCAATAAATGTTTGGCGTGACCGTTTGGACGTAAAAATAATAGTGACAAAACCGAATTGATGCACGTTACTAACAAAGAAACAAACGAATGTCAGAACAGGATTAACGCTTTGATATTTCGTTAACTGACAGCTGTAAATATCTAGGCGCTACAATCACTAGTAATTTAGCTTGGTCCTCAGGCACTCTAAAAGTATACATGCGTGAAGGCCCATTACGTTTCCGTTTCTGAAGCAGAGAAGAATTCTGCGGTGAAGATGAATTCTTCGTTAAACACCCCGCGACGGAAACTGGGTGTCGATATTCAAGAAAAACTTGAAAAGTAACGTTTTTTTATTTATTTCTTCATCTTTTCTTGATAACAATAATCCAGATGGTGATATATCTACTGACATTGTCGTTTAGCGGCGTAGTTTAGTTGAGTTTTATTGCCGATATCATAGGATCTGTACGGTAAGCGTTAGCGATTCATTTGTCTTGTGGCCTTCAGCCCTTCGAGACATGCGCAGCGCTCGATCTTCCCGAGTTGCGCGCCCGTCCCTCCTATCCGGGCCAAAACAAAGCGAAGGAGCTGTTCAGCGGCTGGAGACGACGCCGGAGAAAAATTTTCCCCCTCTTACGGAGACTTCTTTTGTCTTGCTGGGACCGCTTCAAGAAAGAAATCTAACCCCGTTTAAATAAGCAAACAGCTCTCAAACCGCGCTCCGAGAAATAAAGAAAGAACAAAAAACGAAAGTTCTTTAAACCTCTCATAGTATTAGCGCATGCGTACACGAAAGCGCTTCGCGTGCTCATAGGCGCAATGAAAGATGTCGTCCTTTCCTTTTTTTTTTTTCGGAAATTTTCTTTTTTGTTCTTGGCGCCATCTGAGCCGGCGTTTTGGTCTTGTTCGGTCGTCTCGCGTTTTCTTTCTTGTAGAATCCCCCTGCGATGCTTGGATCTCCCTGTTTTGGAGCTTTTACTTGCGTGATCACTCGGTTCCTCCTTTCCCCCTTATTCTTCGCCCTCCTTTCCTTTATTCTATTGATTTGCGCATCTGCTGCTGCCCGGGCTGAAGCAGCCGCTTCGGGGGCCCCAGCCTGGCCACTTCTTTCTTTTGCCTTTTCGTTTCTTTCTCTTTCTCTCTTTCCCTCTCTCTCTCTCTCCCTCTTTTTTCTTTACGTTCCTGCTTTTCTGTCCGCGGGAGGGTTCCGTGGCGCCATTTACTTTTTCTCCTCTCTGGCGCGGACTAGGAGGGAGGGACGTCGGGTCGCATAAAAAGCAGCAGAGCGTGGCTCACAAAGAGCAAAACGGCCTGGGGAAAAAATAGCAGAAAACGGAAGGGCGAGGGCGAGAGCGTTCACGGACCAATCAGCAGCGACTGTCGCGCACGCCACGGGGGGAGGGGCCTAGCAACCCTTCCTTTTTAAAATTCCGCTTTTCATCTAGCTGAAAAAAGAACGGATAACGATAAAAAAATGTAAAAGGCGGGCAGAAATTCGTTTTTTTTTTTTCTGCTGTAGTCTTGCGTTGATTTTTTTTTTGATCGTCTGTAAGACCCTCAAAGTGTGCATAATAAGGCAAGCTCGAGTCTGTATCCTTGCTATGTAACGATTCTTGATTCTGAATGAACTGAGCCTGCACGTTTTTTTTTTTGTTTGTTTATGGTAGTTCCTCCGCTATAACTACTTCTGTCACGCATACATACACATTCAAAAATGGTTTGTGTGGTTCCCTTGGAACTGTCAGCCGCCGTGGCTAAGGCGTTGTGCTGGTGAGCCCGAAGACGCGGGTTCGGTCCTTGCCGCGGTTGCTTCTTTTCTGATGAAGGGAAAAGCGAAAACGACCGTGTGTCGAGATTTCGGCGTGCGTTAAATATACACAGGTGGTAAAAATTAATCGCGAGCCCTCCACTACCGCGGGCCTTATAGCCCAGGCGTAACTTCGGCGCGTTTAACCCTACAATCAATCACTTGGAACTGTTACTACTCTCTTCGATGATAACAGTTCCTTTTCCTTTTGCCGAAAATAGCTTACTCGCCCGCACGATTTCATCGAAAGTGTGAGGTGAGGGAGGCAAGGGAAGAGGGGGAGGGAGGGTGGCAAACTGTGATTGGTACACCAAGCGATGAGCGCAAATTGTGATCACTTTAAAATGGCAAATCGTTCCTTCTTTAATTGGGAACAGGCACTTGAAACCGACGGGACGACCGGTTTCGTTACGGCACCAGTTCTTCCTTCGTGCCGTAACTGTCCAGCCGCGATTAAGCAATAGCAAGCATGCCGAAAATCATATACGGCTCTATCTTCCCTTTCCAATGAACAATAAATACATACATATATACTTTCTAGCACACCATGCTTCACTGCATGGGCCACGACCCGTGGGGGAAAATTGCACCACAGAAGTTAGCGAACATTGTCCAGGCTGTATTTGCACAGCTGTCATTGTAAATCAAAGTTTTCCGCATGAAATCATCGCGAAATATTTCTACTGTGATCAACTCTGAAAACTTGTTGTTAGAAGCTGCTACGCCTGATGTAGCAATGATAATAAATATAGTCATCATCGTTAATTTCTATTGTAGAGTGTTTTTCATTTGTTCGATGTCAATGAATTCTACTCAGTTATTTTTTTGAAGACAGCGCTTTATACAAGTAAATTCTTGTAGCTTTGTGCGCGAAACTTATTGCTTTTCTTCAAATTTAGGTGGGGGGGGGGGGGGGGGGAGCAAAACATTAAAGACATGTTTTGGGGTCATTAATAAACAGCGTGTAAGCAAGCTGGCCGTCTTTTCAAACCTTTTGACGGCCATGATGACTACTCTCGCAGAAGCCCCAATAATCGGTTTTTCAATTCCAGGATCGCTTTGGACCATATTGTCAGAAGTGAGAACAGTAATCTTCATAGTTACTGCCAATTAATAATTACTTTTGCGCAACTTAAAAGAAATTCTGACAAACGAAGTTTGAGACGCTGTATCAGATGGAGGGGCCCTGTCAAGTTTGTCATTAGGCTTGGTGGGGGTACAGTCATCATAACAAAAAGGTTCAAATTAAAACGACACAGCGACTGGCCATGTACCATGGGGCTGGCATCTCATTTTTGCCCGCTATTATGGTCTGACTGAGGGTATACAGTAAATGCAATAGGCTGTTCAAAGCACCCGCTTTGTGAGGTCTTGTGTCGCTGCCAGCCACAACTGGCCGCATGCGTTTTTGGCTGGGAGCACGTTTCGTCTTTTGTATCTCGAACTCGTTTCCGGTATATACAGCAGTTGAGCTTTGTTATTGCGTAGAAACTCACCAAAAAGGGCACAACAGCCTATGCAGCTTTTACCAATTGCGGGCTGCACCGCAGCGCACTGAGTCTCGTGGCAAAGCACCACCCAAGCTCTTGCGTCACTGTAAACAAACTGGCCTGCTATTTGGTGGACGCCTTCTTCTATTTTCATTTTTACGCGAAGCGTTAAAGGCCCCGCGTCGCACAAAAGCCAATGTTGACGACGGCGTTGACCGTGAGAGAAAAAGTCCCACGACACCGCATTGGGGAACTTACTGAAACCCCCAGTGTAGTAAGACACTGCCCCGACAGATGGCATGGCAGCAGGAGCGCAAAGTTTGGCAGTTGCCGAGAAAGTTCGAGCTGTGCCGAGATTGTGAGGCAAACGGGCGCCAATCGTGTACCACATCTAAAGGTAAAGCTTATGCGTCCTCCAATTTTCTATTCTCGTCGACTTATTAGGCGCACCTTTGAGCGAAAATTACCCTCCGAATAAGTCAAACAGAAAAAAGTGCATTTATCTTCCCGATACGTGTTTCCTGTGGCTTTCTAGGAGAATAAAATACGTTTCGCATGCCTTCGTTACGCGAGAAGCTATTAACTAGTGGGAAAATGTGGGGACATGCGGGCCGGAGGGACATACGGGACGAAGGCTATGGCATCCGACTGTGTATTTTTTTTTTTTTTGTGATCGAGTAAAGAAGACTGGTTGAAAAATAAAGCAGGTAAAAGAGGTGACGAAATCCATAATTGCTGTAAAGCTGTGTACAAGCCGTTAATTGGGGCCTAAAACATATCAACTAAAAAATTGTGAGGGTGGGATATTCGGAACGCGATCTGAACTTGCTGGTCGATTTTATTCTCCAGTCTGATAAGCAACGCCTTTATCTGTATCTTTAATGAAACTGGCGATGTCAGCCGAGCTGCTGAGCTGTCCGACTTGCTATGCCAGATGAATGCATGCAGTGACGATTATGATTGTAATAATAATGACAGGTACATATGTTCTTAACTATTTACAGGGTCTGATCAATACACTCTTAGGCAAAAAGGACTAAAATAGGGACTAAAATACAGCCGTTAGTCATCGCGGGCGACCGTTCATCTTCAAGGGGAGTATCTGCGGCAGAGTACGTGCCCTGTGCATAAATTCGGACTAACTGTTCGTCCCCGCCGATCTATAAGGAGTAACGGGAAGACGAAACGCATGCAGTTAGTCTCTTTGGTGCGTCGTTAATCCCCTAATGGCGTCGTCGTTGCCCTTTCGCGCATATGTCTGCGAACAGTCTTATATTTCCAAAACACAAGGCATTGCAGTCACTGGGTGCTTTAGATGGTGCCACGGTAGAAAATATTGATGTTAGTTATAAGAAGATCGCCTAGGGTTAGTAGAGCGGCGGGTAATGGCAAGGAGCGGCGAAGCGCGATTGCCATACGCTTCTCGGCGAGGTTATGTTGATACGCTGTGTGGCATACGATACGTGCGAGATAATAACGGCCAATGAAAGCTTTCAAGCGCCTTAACAGTAACTCAAAAATTAGTGACAATAGCAAAAGTGGATTCCTGAGCGTAATGAATATGTATATGTTTAACAGACTAGAAAAAAACGCATGTTGCTGATGACAACTGCAAAACAAAAATGCTCGCTACAGGTAATTGCGTCTCGAAGTTATCTTTTACACTCAGTACATAATTGCCTTGGGCACCAAAGCTATGACAATGCTGCAACTGCTGTAAAACCCGCTTGCATTTCACAGTCGCAATCGTCTAGCGACGCGAATTTGAAGAATTCAGGCTAAGCAACACCGAATTTGCATTCGCCGATGCAGGAAAATATGGCATGTTTCCTTATTCTGACACTCACACAGACGACACCTTTCACATACGTTACATAGAGCACTTAACATATGTATCGAACACTAAGAAAGCACTTAGCTTGCGCTAAGTTGTGCGGAAACAAATGAGTCGTCCGATCGCCCAGCTACCTATCTCAACTAGGCGATGACGAGTTGATTGTTATTTACGAAAAAACTATGGTTGTGAGGCTCTACTTCGAATCGAATTGAGCAATAGTCCCTAAACCTAGCAATGCGCTAAGCGCAAGGCGCAAAACGCGGTCACCTTCGCTTGCACAGATAGAAATTCGGCACCAGTTGCAATGGATCTGTTGCGTTATGCACAGAACTACACGCTGTACACTTGAATATTATCTGTCGCGGGAACAATCCGGCGGCGTGGTCTAGCGGATAGCGCGTCGAGTACCTAGTGTGTAATTCCGGTCGTCGGGGGTTCGAACCCTGCCGGTGCTAGAGCTTTTTTCTTTTTTCTGCACTCTACGCAGTTCGTCCTTGGGGAGTATCGGAACGGACCATCCGGGTGGGGGACCAACCGTTCGTCCCCTCGCAGTTAGTCCCCAAAGGGACTAATGATTGTGGCAGAGGCCGTTAGTCCCCGAAAGGACGAACTTTTAGTCCTTTTTGCCTAAGAGTGTATTTATGCCTCTTAGGTACGCCATCAAGGTTTTTCTAGCGTGAGAGAAACCTTTGGAACAACTCCAGGGACATATTTCCCTCAATTCCAGCAGCCCTACGCATACTATCTTGCCTCAGATTATACAGTATGAACAGTCGGCATGTTATAACTCCGTCATATATCTTCAAAAAATGAAAAATGAAAAATCACAAGTATCTCTTTATACAAAATATCTTACGAGTTCTGCGGTATGTAATATACGCACTATTAGAGCCAAACATTGCCAGAGCCTGCATGGAGGTTGCTCCTGCTGATTCGTGTTTATGGTAGCGGCAAAATTTTAAAGATTAGTTTCCCCGAAATGCTTTGCGTTATAGGAGTTTTATGCAGCTGAAAAACGCTCAGCTACCACTTTCGTCAGCGCGACAGTTTCCGATATGGCCTATCTGTTTCAGTCGTAACGAGGCGACGGGGATGTCGTGTGGGCCCGTCGTGAACAATTTCCGTAATCGCTCACTTGAGCCCGCTACAGAGGCGTTTGCAAAGCCAGGCGGAGCTCTAAACCACAGGGAGAGCGAAATATCAGAGCTGTGCAAGCAGACTTGTTTGAATTCCACTTCTGCATTATTTACGCACGCTGGCTCATCTCGCGTAGTAATTTTCGCTCTCTACCATTTTCCGACAGCCGAATTTTTTTGCAGTAATTTATTCCTTTTTTTTTATTTTTGTCGCCCGGTACGCGCCATTATCCGTGAAGAGCATCAGTTCCGGCAAAGAGGCAAGAGTATAATCGTGCTTTTGTCTTTTTTTGCACGCTACGCGCGCTTTCTTCTCCTCTTTAGCGCCCCTTTGTTCTGAGCTCAAGGCGTCGCCCTCGGCCCGGTTCCCGGGGTGGTGCGTGGTCTTTAATCAGCATCGCGTGTTTGGAGCAAATGCGCTGGCGAGTAAAGCGTTAAAACAAGAAAAAAAAAGAAAAAAAAAAGACATTCGCGCAGCAACGAGAGGAGTGTCTGCGCAGGACGCACCACTAC
Organism: Haemaphysalis longicornis; assembly: GCF_048455015.1. Lineage (NCBI taxonomy): Eukaryota > Metazoa > Arthropoda > Arachnida > Ixodida > Ixodidae > Haemaphysalis > Haemaphysalis longicornis. The sequence continues at coordinate 27,891,602 of NW_027526361.1, forward strand.
GCGATGTCTGGAGGACGGCAGCGGCAGAGGGGGTTGGGTGGGTGGTTGTTTTAAAAAATGAGATAACAATGTTGAACGCCGGGAAAATAACGGCAAATGGATAGGGGTGCAGAGAGAAATGTTGGAAGACGTTAATATTTGTCGACGGTAACGTAAAAAAGTGGAGGACGGCGTGGCGGGGTGGCGTCCTGCGATATTTTTTTTAGTGTTAGCGAAAAATGCGAGGACATTGGACAGCTATGTGATTGTCCTTGCGAAGTAGAGAATGGATATATAGAAAGTAAAAGAAGGGGCTAAATATTAATCCCAAGGGAATTCTAGAGGGTGGAGGTAGGAAAATAAGGGAGGTACGCATTTTTGAAACCGAAATGGAAGCCAGTTGGGACGGCTAAGTTTGTTTTTAACCGTTCCACGACATGTTGTTTTGAAGTTAAACCACGAACGACGAAGAAAAGTATATGAGAAAAGGAAACGGGGCATTCGGAATTTAACAGCGGCACCTCGCCCGTTGAGGCTGCTGACCTATAGGGTTTCCTACGCTTCCATCAGTGACCGAGAAGCGCAAAAAAAAAAAAAAAAAAAACCCGACTCGGTTGAAATTTTGCATGTGTCCACATTAATGCAGCTATCCTAAATCGGCCAACCCAGTTTCAAGGTGCGTGTAAAGATTGAACCGAAAATGTCGCTGTTTTTTCAGGCCACGTGTGTTATCTTCCGGAACAAGCGCTTCCTTGGAACCCCCTGGTAAATGCTTTAATGAGTAAAATTTGAAGCTTAATAATTGATTTGGGAATAAATTGCACCTCTTATTGCAGGCAGATTATGTATTCGAGCCTACGACATTCAGTCCTTATATGAAATCTGACCTAAGCTTGGGCAGTTGGATTCAGTCGCATTTATATCTGTTCAATTGGAGTTGGCGCATGATGCAGACTAAGAAGGCGTGGGTGCTCTAGTTAAGTGAAGGATACGCTTTTCTTGCATAAACATTACCGGAAATCTGGTGAAGAAAAATTAAAGCCGCTCCACTTAATGTGAAAGCTGTCGGGAGTGCAGAGCAGTGATTCGCCATAATAGGCTGTGGCGCCGTTATCCGCTCCCTCTTACCACCCACCACGCTCTACGCCGCCCTGTCTCATTCCTCCCCTGATGAATTCGACAAAGGTTTGTCCAACGCATTACAAATTTCCCGCCTTCGCAGTGCTTGCGCGTCCCCTGCCTGAAACTGCACTAGCGGCAGTCCTGTTCTTTTTGGCTTGCTTTTCCTCCTGCACGTGCCGGCGTTGAACTGCCACGTTTTTTTGCTTACAATGTAAAAACCAACCCAACGAGCATTCCTAACTAAATGAACGCGGGCGCTTCCGGTTAATTACGCGTATTTTGCCTCAAATGTAACTACATTTTTTTTGCAATAAACAACGGGGAGATGTATCACAAGCGCCAGTGGTTCACGAGTTTCGAGTGCTTATTACTATATAAACCGCTTGACTATATAAACCGCTTGAATTTCGAAGCGTCTGCGTTACGCCGCGACGACTGAACGCCGTGTGGGTCTATTTGGGTCCAGCGAGTGAGCTGCGGCGACAAGGTGCGCCTTAACTAGGGCTACAGGCCTGATACTCCTTTCAGTCGAATGCCCCGAACGAGGAGGCTGGGAGTTCCAATCGGAGATGTTTGAATTTTCTTATAGTGATCTCTTTGCTGCGCATTTAGATTCAGTGAAGCCATTAACTCCGGCGATAAGCTTTACACTGCTTTCAGTCGAGGGCGAACCGTTCCAATTGAAACCATTACAGCTTCCTTAAGCAGGTTTCCCCACAAAGCACTTCGGCTCAGAGGCAAAGCCTTACAACCAAAACTGGGATGGCTGCACAAAGCCCATTTTGAGTGGCCAAAGCGTAGTTCAACTAAGAGGAAGTTAAAAGGTCTTACTGACTTTTAATGTATTCACAACTGTACCTGGAAAAAGTTTACGCAAAATATAACGTTATATCGCATTTTTATGATTATGAATATTCACTAGACAGGTGTCGCATTGAGCTCGGTTTCGTTGTTCCAACGTCGAACACGAATAATGTGCTTAGCACTGGTAAGTACCGCCATCCCGCGGAGCCCGACGTAACCAGTAACGGCGCACGTAGTACATGGTTGCCTGCATGCGTGCCTCGCCAGTCAATACAATAGCGCAGCCGTAAGCGGGAACTGCAATGGGGAAAGAAACAACAAAAACCTGGTGCTAGGTACGACTCGTTTCTGCAAGGCTTTCAGTTTTCGAAACCGAGCACACTGATTGTTAGCGCTGTCAGCTCCTAGCACGGGCTCCTAGATCAAGGCTCACCCTCATTTTTGAAAACTTTCCTGCAATTGGGCGGTAATTGCCACATGGGGCACGTCCTCACAAGCAAACTCGAACTCCTGGAGTAGGCGCAATTCGATCTCTTAGTTAAGGGTTTTCTTTTGTGTAATGTTGCCTATAGAGGGGAACGTTCAACGGGCGCGCATCGCACGACCTATCACGATATCTTCAACTGATTCCATACTCCACGAGCGTGCTTTTGGTACAGTTACAGTTTGGAAGCGTCACATACGGAGAAGGCGCGTCGGAAAAGGGCTGAACCTAAACTTCACATGTTTTATAGGACGCCGCCAAAAATACGAAATGTGTTAAATTTGGGGGTCCACACGCCACGAGGTGCGCTGTATATGAATGGAATCAAGAACACTGTAGACCAAGCACGTTCATTTAACGTGCAAAATTATCGTTTTACATTTTGAGTGCGAAAGCGAAACTATTTACGAACCTGGATTTCGTCTTTGTATGAAGCACTCATCTCAAGAAAGCCTCTTGGTTAGAGAAAAAAAAAACAAAAAAAAAACACATACGCACTTCATAGGCTGGTTTCGAATTTTGATCACCTCGGTTGCGAAGCCGATGCCTCCCCGATTGTGTCACATTGGCTGGACTTTCACAATAAGCGAAGCGTGGAACGGGATGCCGAATTAATTGAAGAATCCGTGCGGGTACGCTGAATACTGTGGGCGTCCTTCGAAGCCTATCAGAGTGTTACATTCCGCAACGCTGCCCGCAAAGCTGCATTCCGCAACGCTTCGAAAGAACGATTTTATGCTGTTTCCACACAATATTCCCTGTATGGCGCAGCCACACCGCCTAATTTTTGTTTACACACTGGATCCGTGCGGATACGTCAGAATACGGCACCCTTCAATTTCGCCTTCAATTTAGCAAACATTGCCCGTGTTCTGCTTTTTTTTTTTTTTTGTGCATGCTCTCAGCACTCTTTTGTTTCTGTCTTCAAACGAAGAAATGCCGAGAGGTCCGGAGTTATTCTGGAATTAGTCGCAGAAAGCGGGCTGGTTTTCGCAACTCTCTGTTCGTCTCGCCGGTGCTAAACTGCGGAAGCGAGTAACGCGCCTTGTTTTAGCCTTTGTGCTGCATATTATCTTCGCGCACGGCTTCGAACGCATACGATGCATCATTATATTGGGGCGCAGCCCTTTGGCGGCCGTCTATGAGCTGAGCCGCGTTGTCGGCGTAACCGACGAACGATGGCAAGACCGACGAGTGAAAGAAAAAGCGAACGATGAAAGAAAGCAAAAGAGGAGAGTGTCGCGAAATTGTGAGGGGAGGGCGGTTCGCCGTGGTGGCTCGAGCGCTCTCCGAAAGTGTGCGGTGGGGGAGGGGAGGGGGCAGTATGCTGTGCCCGCATGAGGCGCTCGACTGCACGGCCCTTGGCGTTCGCTAAGCGTGCGTTCGCTTAAGACGTAGTTCGCGGTCTCTCCCTGAGACGCACTTCGCGCCACCAACGCAGAGGCTCATCATCGCTGCCGTCTCGAGAGAACCCACGAGTGAGTGCTGCCTCAGCGCACTGCTGCGGCGTCGAAATATCGAATTAGGGAGTATCGGAATCACCAGCCACTTTTTTCCATTGTATCTATCAATGAATTTTTTTTATTTTATCACACAGCGATATAGGCTATCAAACGTTTACAAAAACTTCATACCATGACTCGGCAATAATCCCCCAGTTGCATATTCTGTCCCTTCAAGCTGTACAGCTATAAAGTGCGATATAGTTCTTCTATCGCACTTTAAAGTTGACCGCTCACCAAAACTTCACAATGTCTGACCCGGTAATCCTGGCGGCCTGGGTGCAAGAGCGCGGCTTTGCTCAAGGCGTTGCGACATTTGGCGGAAATCACGCGCCAGGAGCGAGCCACCGACGACTCTTCTCTGTCGCAATTTCCCTCGGTGGCGCCAATCGGATCGCGCCATCCATCAGCCGTGGCGCGCACACCTTCTGGCGCGTGGACGCAAGGGAGTCACGAACTGCCCGCGGCTCTGACCTCATTAGGGCCAGCGGGAGCCGTTAATATGCCGCCGATGCCAGCAGTGCGGGCGAAAAGGCCGTCGGTGTGCCGGCCACCACGCCCCCCTCGTCAGAGGCCCGAAGGCTCCGTGAACACGCGGAGTGAACTGGGGCCTCGCAGCGGCTACAGCTTGGCCGCCGCATATAGACCGGCTGCTCTACGCGATGCCCGGGAAGAAAAAGAAGACTGGTGGAAGACGCACACATTGACTAAAAATGTACACGGTGTTGCTACAACAATCACTGAGTGTCTTTAAGATCTTTTTTTGTGAGAGAACCGCTTCTTCGTTCACGCTCGAACTTTGCACGAAGGTCCCGTGGAGGGGTTGATTTTTTTAACGTCAGAGATTGTAAAAGAACTTGCCTGGTTATTCAAGAGCCGAATAAAAGCAACTTTTGCCCATGGGACAGCTGGTGACCATCTTGAAATATTGATAACCTCAGAACTTGGGCGCCATCTAGGGTACCCAGAACAATATACACGATGCCATTTAGCAGGAGGGGGAAGCCAAACGAAGCTGCAGACAAATATTTTTTCGCTGCTCGTTCGGTCGGGCGTATTATTTTATTACAGTCTGCAGCCAACCTAAAGTAACTTCGGGCGATCACCTGATCGCCCAAAGTTACTTTAGGTTGGATGCAGACGGTAATAAAATAATACGCCATCCCGCGAACCGTTGCGCGTGTTTTGTTCCTAACACCCCAGTTGGTGCCGCCGTTCCAAGGTGGTCATTTTGTTTCAAGATGGCCGGCGTCCCTCCCACAAGCAAAAAATCGTTTTATTCATTTTGGGAAAGTAACGTTACAGTTGTTTGAAATAAACAAAATTGCGAGCGCGAACTACAGAGATATTTTGCTGAGCATGAGGACGCGGGTTCGATTCCCGGCCGTGGCGGCCGCTTTTCTGATGGAAGCGAAAAGCAAAAACGCCCGTGTGTTCGAGATTTCGGCGCACGTTAAAGATCCCCAGGGGGTCAAAATTAATCCGTAGCCCTCCACTACGGCGCGCCTCATCGTCTTCGTTGCGCCGGCGCGTTAAACCCTGCAATCAATCAACGAAAGAGATCTTTGCTCAGGACACTAAACTTTTTAACGCGCTGATTTATCCTGCTAATACCATGTATAACGAAAACACTAAACATAATTTTTAACGCAGCAATTTTGGAACTATTACAGTTATCGCATTTGTGTAAATTTATCCCCGGAAAAACAGCGAAAGAACACATGACTGGCATGATTTGGCAGCGATCTGGGCTATAATTTTCGCAAAGGTTCCGTTACGCAATGTTGAAAAGCATCTTTTGATGCTTTTATCGCGGCCCATGTCAGATTCATGAATTTTAATAAGATATGGGCTTTCTGCTCCTCAATTCGTTATGGTTTCTATTAAGCAAACTAGTGCCGAAAGATTAACGTTTGAGCCAGCCGACGTCGTGCGAATTGGAAGCGTCAGTGGTCGTGCTGTATACGAGTAGAACCTATACTTGCGTTACGGGATGCAGTCGAGCCAATCGTCACATTTGCAGTAGGCGTTGCTGCCAGTTTATATGCGCACATATAAAAAAATGGTGTCAGAAATAGCGAAGGCATTTGCGCACTGATAACAGGTAACGCGAAGGGGGGCGTTTAAAGCACATTACCCGCTTTCTAGCAAAAAGAAAAAAATGGTGCGCCTACATAGCATCAATTATTCATTAAGTTAAATCGAGACGCGGTATCAACAAGATGTCAAATTAAATCGAATCGTCCAACAGCCGACGTGGTCAATTCGCATCAGGTCGATGTGATCACCCGCCAAGTACTGCCTTCGTTACTTCGACGTCGTGGGCAAACTTCGCCTCATTACTTTCAAGTGCAATGTGAAACCCGCTTGGGTGTTGATTGATTGATTTTAGGGTTTAACGCGCCTACGCAACGCAGGCGATGAGGCGCGCCGTAGTGGAGGGCTCCGGATTAATTTTGACCACCTAGGAATCTTTAACGTACGCCGAAATCTCGTACACACGGGCGTTTTTGCTTTTAGCCTCCATCAGAAAAACGGCCGCCGCGGCGCCGACGCGATTACGCGAACCCGCGACCTCGTGCTCAGCAGCGCAACGCCTTAGCCACTGAGCCACCGCGGCGGGTCCGCTTGGGGTGTTGTTGGCCACGTCGATGGGATGCAAGGACAACCGGCCCAGCTATCATCGCGCTGTTATATATTCGGTTCTCTGGGGACGGATCCTTATTGTGAGGTCACACGTTTTCAAAATTACGAGTTGTACACTATCAAACTGCATTAGGTTGTTATACTGCATATGGGCGGGTATTGCCTCTCCTTCTAACGACGGCCGTCGATAACGTCCCGAATGGCGTCCGACTTTATTAACTCTATTGTCTCATCGCCAATTGTTTTAAGGCGCGAGCCATATCCCACTGCTAACACGTACTCTGTTTCTCCCACTGCAGCAAGGTTACGTGCGGACTATCATTAGAATATATTTTGTTCCGGCTGAAATCATATCTAACCAGGTACTTATTTTATTCAAAACATCTGCATCGTACCACAATTATTAGGCCGCATTTATGAGACGTATTCGCACTCGTGGTGTCTTTTTCGCATTACATTCAACGCTGATTTTCCCACACTGATACTCAAACTGTCCCGCAACGCGATGTCTGTCGTTAAACGTGGCCACAAGAAATAATGCGAAACAGACTATGATTTTTATGTTGTCCATTGTAGGGCCAAGCCTGTTGAAATACATGCAGCGATTTCCCAGGCTGAGCTTCAATTTTATTCCCTGTAAAACGCTTTTCAAAGCGTATAGCAGGCGTAGCATTTGGCCTTAGGGTGGGCTTTCTCGCATTGCTTCCAATGAGGGCCTGTATTGAGCTGTCAGGGGGTCGAAGCGTAGTCGAAAACTTTATACGAAGGATATGGCGCCTTCGGTTGCTCAGTTGTCACCGTGGCGATTCTGCCAACGTATAAATGACGTAAAGCTTTTGCGCCGGAACAGAAGCTTGTCTATATATACCTCTACCGTGGATAATTTGTTAGCGTTTTAGCCTTCTTAACAGTTCCTGATGCAATACCTCGATAGGCTTGATGAGCTCACGCTTTGCAGCGTTTTGAAGGGTTTATACTGAAAAGGTGCTATTTTGTGTCGGTCACGCTCGTTTCGGCTGTTAAATGGTAGCTGAGAGTAAAGCCTGCAGGTCTTGCCGGTCAGTCTTTGGTTATGAGCGCTGTTCAACTACGCACTTCTTCCCTCTTCCGTTCTTCGCTAAACATTTGTTCTGATTTCTTGCTCATTTTTCTTGGTGCAATGCACTTTATCGATGTCAAGGTTGGAAAGGTTGCACAATGACCCTTCGTAAAGTTTTTTTTAAGCCGAAGCTACGTTTATTATACTAACCTTTTGTCGACAAAGTTTAACCTCATATCGTTTCTTCGGTTAGAGCATCTGCACGGCGAATTGGGTAAACATTGACAAAAAGAAAGAGAAAAGAAGCCCCAACTCCCACACCAGCAGGCGTTCCGCTGTCCACCCCTAGGTGTGACAATTTACGCCTGCTGGTGGTCTTTCCTTTCCTTTTCCTTGACAATAAATTCATTCATTCATTCATTCATTCATTCATTCATTCATTCATTCATTCATTCATTCATTCATTCATTCGTAAAGGCGGGCGGAAAAAAAATTAGTGATCCGTTTCTTTTTTTCCCAGAGCCTCAGGCAAACAAAAACAGTTTCGCTGGCCGGTGGTCTGCCCGGGCACACAGAGTACCAGACATTTTAATGCGGCCCATTTCTGAAGGTTGTCGCTTCTACTGTGCCCGTGCGCCCGTTGGTCGATATTGGGCGGTCGGCGAGTGACCACTCCGCCAATCGCTGGTTCATGGGCCCACACTGAGGCGCCATCTGACCGCCAGTTTGTGGACTACGCGCGCTTCCGCTTCGGCTTTCAAACAGTGCTTACGAAGAAATCAGAGGCCAAAATTAGAACGACATCCAATAATTCATTTTCGTAGCGTTATGTATGAGCATGTGTTTTATGGTTTTGTACACCGCATTGTACATTTTCTATATTTTCGCACTATAATTAAAAAGAATTAACAAACAAGCCTCGAGGGAAATTTATAACAGGCATTGTATAAAAGTTTCACCTGGTGGAGAGGAACGGCTATTGCGGGTTCCAAGTTTTGCTTGCTAAATTATAGCCTACAGTTTCCGGCAGAAAAAAAAAAAAAAAAACAGGGAAGCTTGAACTCACGCGCAAGAATAGCATGGCGAAGCAGTTGTAGGGTGGCATTGCTGGACACATAGTTAAGATTTAGTATAATTGTTTATTTGCATAGTTGCGGTGCTAGTAATCGTCGTCACATGAATCGAAGAGGTCGTTGCCTTCTTTGCGTAGAGTGGTCGATCCAAAGTCACCCTCAGTATCTAAGACGTCCACCAGCTCAACTGGTGAAGCTTGCACTACGTCGCGCAAGGCTCGAACCACAGCGAAGCTTCAGGCTTTCTTGTTCGATAAAGGTTTTATTCATTCGTTTATTACTACGTGAGCACTGAAGGACACATCACTACCCATTTTTACAAGTTTGAAATTGTTTATTTACAAGTTCCCTCACTGCCCTGCACGGTGCTAGTAGTAGTCATCGCCATATGCATCGATATCGTCGTGTTCCTCATGCCAAACATTACATGCGCGGTAGCGCTTGACGACCGCGCTAGAGTTTGTTTCTTTTCTTTTTTTACTAAAGCCACTGCGCGTGCCGGGAACGCTCGGCGGTCGACGCAAGGCACGCGCTCCCGAGCGCTCCGAATTTTATTGGTATTTTTTCCTGCAACACCGAACTTACGGCTTGTACAACTCCGCTTGAACAGCTCCGGCTTGAACAGCTCCGGCTTGAACAGCTCCGGCTCCAGCTTACGGCTTGAACAGCCCCGCTGTTAGAAATCTTAGCCGTGGTCAATCCGGTGCGCTTGTCCGTTACGGTCTGGGTAAAACGGATGTTGCGTTGCCTAATGGGTATCCCGGGATAACAACAATGTCGCGGTTGCACCACTATAGCGAACTCGAAATCACTTCTGGTTCACTACAGCCACCACATACGATCTCGTCGCTCGCCTGTTCGAGCGTGCAGTAACCCTATTTTTCAAATTCGTGCTCTCCCTCAGCACGACCATGTATTGAGGTAAAGAGTGCTCACGACTGAAAACGCTAACTCAAGACTGACCCGCTATTAGTTAAGTTAAAGAAATTAGTCAGTGGATGTTTCCAGTTACCTCTGTTGCGGTTAAGGGCCGGAAGCACCAAGACCATCCCGCTACGACGCAGCGTCACACTTTTTTTCTGTTGCACCGCTAGTTAATTACAAAAGTGCGCAGTTCTATTCTCCTATGTTTTCTCTTCTTCCTGAGAGGGAAGCGAGTATATGGGCGCATAAATGAAGTTGTATAGTATGCGCACGCAAGTAAAAGGACGTCAAAACGACACTGCTGCATGCGCGATATGCTCGAAAGCACAAACAAAAGTCTGGAGTGCTGCAGTGAAGGGATCGCAGAGAAGATGCAACCCGCGTTGGCTGTCAGCATGCAGAGCATCCGTTGATATCAGGGGTCACAAAAACTGACTAACGGTTACCCTGTAATTGCGTGACAAGAATCTTATTTTGTCATGATGGTTTAGGCATGAAACAAATTTTTATTTCCTCCCACAAGCCGGTGAAAGTGTTCGAAGAGAACGGAAACAGCGCGCAGCTTCGTAGGAAGGAACATTTCCAATAATGGAACATGTGGGGTCCGTAGAAACAAAAACAGAAACGGTCCGCCACACCACGTCAGAATGGGATAGTATCCACGTAATTGCATGCGTCGGAATTTCGTCTTCCTGAAGCGGCAGGATTTAAACGCAATGCACAGAAAGTTAGTGAAAAAGCCGCGGAGGTAAAATACTGGTAAAGGAAAAGGTGAGAGAGGAGAATAGAACGTAGTGCAGGTGTCACCTGGTACTTAAGCCAGCCGATAATGACTGACACCGCTAAAATTAAATGGGTATAGCGTTTCTTGACTACAACATTTTGCGCGATGATGCATACCAATCACGTCAACATGAATGGGTGGAGGTGCCCGTATGAGTCAATTAATCAATCCCTTACAAACCGTGCATTATAAAACACACCTAGAAGCCCCAGATTACAGGTACACCGGATATCCACCCTGTGTCCACCATACTTCGTCTATGGTTGGGTCTTCCAGACGAGCTGACAGGCACCGCAATGCACAACACTCGAAAGTTTCGCGGAATGTGTTGTGCGTACAATTACACTGTCGTTCGCAAGTACGTCCCCACATAGAAACGCCGGATTTAGTGTCACAGTGCGGTGCTATTGCTCTCAACCTAATGTTGAAGCCAAGGGTAAGGGCGATTGCCTCCTGTGCATGGCCTTAGGCGCATTCTGAACCAGCACTGCAAACCTATAGCGTACACCGTTGTTTCAACTTCCGACCATGCCCTTAAGAACAGACACCCCTCCCTTCTCCCCTGCTGTCGCCCTATTCGCACGTAACATTGTATCCACCGCAGTCTCAAACTGCCCACCTTCTTTTAGGGGCGAATGTTCGTAGGGGCTGGGGCTGTTCGCGTCTCCTGTCATCGTCGACGTTATCGTCGTCTCATGTATGCACTGTACTAAAACACCGGGAAACCTGTTTACGCCTCGCGCTAGAACGTAACGCGTACTAAAAAAACACGGGTACACTCGTTTACGCCTCGCGATGATGCGCTTCGTAACGCGTACTAAAGAAACACCGGAACACTCGTTTACGCCTCGCGCTAGAGAGCTTCGCGCTTCAAAGACGCGATACCTTTACAGCAAAGCTACCCCTTAACGTTTTCATCTCCGTTGGCAAAAACGCCAAGGCGCCAAGAATACACTTATACAGTGCATGCTACGCCCCTCCCCAGGTTTTACGTTAGTGAAGATGGCCCGGGTTTTTTTTTTATTATTATTTCCTCGTCTGGCGGCTATTACTAGCCTTTTCGTTCACCTTGGTGGGAAAAGTGCGCAAACAAAAGACTAAGGAAAAAAAAAGGACGAAATCCTCTGTTGTTTGAGCGCTTCTTTCACCAAAATGAATACATACCGACTAGCCCAAATCTATGTTTTGGAACAGCCTTGTATTCGCACCTGTAACCTGAAACCGACGTCCTCTATGGCTGCGCAGCCATGTTCCAGACTCCTCTGGTTCCGTCGCTGGGTCCTCCGCCCCCGGGCCACCACCCGGGGCCTCCGGGCCAGGGGCACCTGCAGCCGCCGCAGCAGCAGCAGCCCCCGCAGCCCCCTCACGGCGTGCCATCCCTGGCGCGCCCCATGGGCCTGGCGCCCCCGCTGCGGCCCCCCATCAGCGCCTCGCCGGGGCTCAAGGAGCCGCCACCGCGCATGCACACGCATGCGCCACCGCCGCCGCCGCCGGTCTCCGCACCGCAGCCGCCCTTCGGCCAGGTAGGTGAACGAGCACCTCGCCACCCGCAGACAAGCATCCCCGTGGTCTCCTTCCAGCTCTTGATATCGGCTGCCTATTGATGGACCACTGAGCGAAAAAGCCGACGTCCGCGTCTGTAACAGCGGAACGGCTACCAGTTCAGGTGTCATTGAAGCGTTCCATAGCGCAAAAGGTCCCACAGCACTCGCTTTAACTCAGCAGTAACGAAAGGTGGCTGCCCGCGCCAGTACATCTCAGATGAAATATAGCAAGCGGAGCAACGCTGCAAAGCGAGCGAACGGACAGGCAGCGAAATATATTTTCGTCGCAGACTCTCCCAATACGTGGCGGCGAAACGAGTAGCACCGCAACGCATAGGAGACAGGTCGAAGTCATTCGAAAGCATGAGGCGGAAGCGGGTTTCGAGAAAATTGTCCAGGAGGAAGGAAAGCTTCTCAAGAGTTTAATTGGACATTGATGCCTTCGCATTCAGGGCCCTGAAAAATGTGCATAGGTACAGTCTTATTGCTGCAGCATCATGCAGTTTATACCCATCGCTTTGCTGGCATCAGTAAGAGGCTCTGAACTGTGGCGTTGAGGACTCTGCATTTGGAATTTGTATTAATCGTCTAAGGGGGCCCACAAACTGCTTATTTTCTCTGAGGACGCTGACCGCTTATCTTGTACCACGCAACGGATGCACGATGATGTATTTTGTATAGAGAATCAAAACAGAAATATGAGATGCGATTACGTTTAAATGGCGTATTGTTTACAACTTAGTCCCCGAACAATGATCATATTGTCGTTGATTATGCAGCTCCTCAAGGCCAAGAATATGAACCAAGGGAAGAGTACCGTGATTGTTTTCTTGTTTTGGGGCATTACATTATTCATGGTTTTATTTTATGAGTACGTGTCCTCACTTTTCCTATATAGGACTGAAACTGTCTAGAAAACAGAATGTTCATGTACTGTATGTTTAAGAGAAATCGTAAGAAATGGCAGCCTTCACCATCAGAGAAGGTAATCTTAGCGGAGCTAAGATGTCAGGAACTTCGTAGGTATTTATTAGTGAATAATAAACATACAAAGAGCATGCAGGCTAGCTGGTTAACGGCGAGGATCTAGTTCCTCGCTCGGGCAATTTAAGGGAATCGAGAGGTTCGACTCACCGCGACAACAGTCATCTCAGCGCGCTCGCGTTTGCCTATATATATATTCCTACCTGCTACTTTCTACCAGAGGAAGCAGCGATTGAATTGATTCAGGGATTTAGGGTTGGGTAAATTATCTTTGGTTGTGAGCACACTATCGAAGTTTAAAACACAGCTATGCGTTCTGTGGTAGCCTATAGGGTGACACTGTCTGAATGTTAACGAGATAAAGGTGTTCGCGCCGTCTAAAGATACAGCTTGACACTATCCAACACACAATGAATGCAACTAAAGCAGCTATGACGGTTTCAATCAAACTAATCTAACTATACTTATGGCCGCATCGGGATTTTAATTCTGAATATTTGCAGTTCTGGTGCATTCGTACGCTTTCATTGTGCTTTGAATACGCTATGTGTCGTGGAGGCTCATCAACATGCGAAATTTTATAATTCAAAAGCATTGCCTGGCGAATAACCGTTATTTCATAGGGGCGGATGTTCTACTACCGGATTTCATAACGGCTATCCCGAGTGCTTCCATAATCAGTCCAGCTGTACGAAATGGTCTGAACTTTGCTTCATTCGGCAGCCATCAAGATAATGAAAGGAAACGCGCAATTCGTTCCCCACTGCGCAGTTTCTCTAGGAAGCTTATTCCGAACATTTGTGCGTTGATAGTAACTACATAAGTTACGACCAGGAAGAAATCTGTTCTGTAGAATTTGGCGAAATGGCTAGATTTGTTGCATAGGTATTTTTTCATTAGTAGCCGTGCATTAGATGTCTTCTATTATTTTTATCGTAGCGATTCCCGGAGAAATGTCCGGGTGTGGGCACACAGCAGAACGCTTACAAATGCTGCTCCGAGTGTTGAAGCCAAGTTGCCAGCATCCATCTTTCAGAGTAGCCGGCACATAGTCTGAGTCGCGAAGCAAAGGCTCGCGTATCACGAGATCGAGTTCAGCGCGTTCAGCGCTGTCCGCTCGTATACAGGGAACGTATACTACGCCACTCATTCATGGCGGGCGACTTGACTCCACACGAGGGAGGAATGGCCGTACGACATCCGCGGTTGGCCGTTGAACTCGGGAGCGCAGCCGAGGTTTTCCGCGGCCGATACCGTCAAAGACCTCGTGCGTCTCGTTGACATCGCTTTTCCCTTCTTTTTTTTTTTTTTCACCCGCCTAAGCCTTTTTCGCTTCAGTACCGTCCCGCACTCGTCATCGTGTGACCACGGGCGTAAGACGGCAGTTGCGAAAGAAGACCGGCTCACGGAGGAAGTGTAGGCTCGCGGAGGAAGCGACGCCGCCCTCTTCTCCCGTTTTTTGCCTCTCTTTTGTGCCCGTCGCACTTGTGACGTGGACAATCGCAATTGCCAGCCCCGGTCACAATGGCGCTCGCTTGTCCGTGCGCTCCGCTTAAGATGTCGCGCACAATGGGCCGCTTCTGCGACCCCGGCCTCATTGTGATCCGCGCATCGGCGTTCCCAAAGGGTTCACGATCCCCGACCCGGGCATCACTTTTTATCATCCCCGTCTATTATCGGGTGCCTGCATCTTACCTGTCCCGTGGTAGGGTCAGGTAACTTTGTTTGTCTGTTTACAGTCGAGGACTCGCTCGATGCAGCTTGTATAGTGAACCTCCGCCGTGTAAAGCGGACCCTTTTGCCCTCGCCTTTCGTCATCCTCTTGTCTCATGCGTCGTTAAAAAAATGTCTCCTGAAACAAACGCATTCAGGGCTGTGTATGCTAATTCGCTCTATTTCTATTTGTACGCTAGTCCACGGATGCCTGTCTCTGTGCTTACGTACCTTTTTTTTTGGCGGTGAAGGGGGGGGGGGGGGTATATACCGTCTTTCTTCGAGGAGCGTTTATCCGCTGTAGCCGTCGCGACGCCATCCTTGCATCAGAGGCTTTAAACTACCCCTTCTCCATTCCCCCTCTCTTTCTTCCCTCTCCCAAAGCTGCGCTTTGTTGGTTTTGGTGCGTCGCCGGCGTAACGTAAGCTCGTGCATACGCAAGCACCGACATGGAGCTTCGGCGACGGTGTACAGCGCGTTGGGTGCAGGGGGAGAGTACATAATCTCGCGTCGCACACAAAGGCGGCCGGGGATTCTTGACCTCGGTGGCGATGCTGTTCCGTCTCACGGCCGCTTTGTTTACCTGTTTCTGGGAGAGGAGGGCCCACTCCTTGGGCGGCGCGAAAGGGTTCGCCGTTGTTTCTTCCAGCGGCCACCGTCCCGTGCGTCGAGCAGCAAAAACTCAGTCGGGAGACCAAGGAAAAAAGAGAGTAGGGTCAACCGGCGGATTGCCGCTTTGTAGCAGCCGATGCCCTTTTTTTTCTTGCCCCCTTCTTTTGCGAGACAAGGAGGCTTGAACCCCGAAAACAGTAGCGTGTATTTACTTTGAGACTCTCTTCGACGCGATCACGCAGCGACCAGTCGCCGGTGAAGCTTGTGGGAACCCCGTTAACTGACCGAGTTCACTGACATCCTTCTTTAGAGCAGCCAACGACGTTTCTTGTGGGCACAGTTTTTTGGCGGGTTGCTTTTTTTCTTTCGGGTGCTTGGTGTGCGCCTTCGTCCCCGGCCAGCGGTCGCCCCGGAAAAGCTTTGTTTCGTATTGCGGCAGACCGTTTTAGGGACTGGCTAAAAGAAAGAAGGATGTCGATTGTCGCTTGTTGTGCATGATGCCGCCGGTCCTTGTATACATATATTGCATGCCGCTCCCTGACCGTACTTTTGTTCGGCGCATTTTTTTTTACTTTTCTTTAGAGCCAGTCGGCGACGTCTTCGAACATATTTTTTTTTTTTTACTTTTTCAATTGCGCCTTCTCAACGGCGCTTGCTGTCGTAGGTTGTTTCTTCGCATAAGGTTCTTATTCCCCACCGGTCGGCGTTTAAACGTTCTTACTACCTTCCCGACTACGCCTTATTGTTCGTGGTCACTCTCCTTTTCTTACGGGCGACCAAGCTCGCAAACGAGTGAGCTGAACGCTTTGCATGGGGATTTTCCTTCCAGCTTTGATTCTATAGTATACCCTGGAGCCCAACGCTCCTTTTTCTTGTCGCGATCTCTAGCGCCTCGCAAGAGCGTATTTGCTGTACGTTTTTTGTGCTTCCTTTGGAACCGTTTTCCACTTGAGGGACACATATTTAGGCGCAGAATCGGTGTTCAGTACGCCACCCTAAGAACCTACATTAGTACGTGTTTACAATCTTGAACTCGCCGAAAAGGACGAAGGTCCTACAGAAACTGATTCTGAGTGCCGATAAAACTTGCCGCTTAAATAATTTAAACGCTTGGATTCATGCATGTGCATTACTCTGATGATTACACTGAATTTCGTCGTCTGTAGCTCCTCGTAAATGCTGCGCGACGGGCCTAGGGTTCAAATACGGTGTATTTCACATCTTGATATTGAAATTTCTCGCACTCTAAACAAGTGTAGCAAGAGAAGTGGTATAACGTAGTCGACCAAAGCTTCCATCGGGAAAGTGGCCATACGGTGGGGATGCCGTGACCCTTGGGCAAGACGGTAACCCCTGAAGAAAGACGTGACGCAACCCACACGAGGCATTCCGGCACCCCACTAGTGCTACGTATAAACACGCCTGACCTTACCTGCTTCTTTCCGACAGCCTCGTGGCTTGAATGAACTCCCGCATTTTTGAAGCACAACTTTGTATGTCTCACTATTGGCTATCGTCATGTCAAAAACGCACTGCAGGGAAGCCACCTTTATCTCACGATGATGATTGATCGCGGGTTAAGTGAAAGAAAAATGCTTCCCGTGATCGGAATCGGACCTAGCTCCCTCGCGTATATGAAGCTGACGCGTATCCAATGCGCAATTCCGACACGGTTGAAGCTGTTTGGATTTGGAGACAGGTGCATGGGCGTGCAAAATTAGACAGAAAAATAATGCGTCTAACGGCGACTAGGGTTGAAAGCGAAGGTTTCTTCATGCGAAATCAAATGTCAAAGGGTTAAAGCCAAAGCCGCTGCGATCAAAAGTCCAAACTGCGTGCAAGTCAAAGCCAAAGCTCAACAAGTCACAGTCCAAACCATCTGCGAGCCAAAGTCCAATCTCAGACAACCGAAGCACCCTCCACGAGAACGCTTCGTTTACAATCCTCATCGTCGTTAGACAAATAGGTGCATGATTTTTTAAATAAACAGAGGCTCAAACACGCGTTTACGCCTTGAAAACTATAACGCGTGTCCCTGAGCTCGCAAGCCATGGGGAGTCTGGCTGTCCACCGCCTAAGAGCTAGGCCATTGTCAGGAAGAGACGACGTGCACGATACCCGTACACGGAACATATTATCTAAGTTACAAGTAGACTGACTGTAGTAGAATTTTAACACGAAAATGTTTCATTCCGGGATACACAAAGATTTTCATCACGTCATATCCCTCACGGAAGTGACGCCAGTGCAATGAAGCAAACGGCCTGTAAAGGGTGCACCCCTGCGCACAGGGTCTTCGTGTGGGCAAGCATCCTTTAGTACTAAAGAGTACGTTATACTTAGGGTTATTCTTTTTCGGGCTTTATAGTTTAACACGAAAGTTTTATGCCGCGACACCCCAAGATTTTACTGACGGCATATCTGTCACGGAAATGACGCCAGCACACCTTTGCCGAAGTGACCCGCCAGCAGGACATCGCTCGCCAAGCACATCCACAAGACAGCCTCCGACCCGCAAATCGTGCTTATTTCGCTTCAGATTTCGCAGCACCTTTCACTTTCGTGTTTTACAAATTCCTATTACAGAGGAACCAACTACACTTTTTTTTAGTAACTTCGTGTGTGTCTATACTTCGTTCCTTTGGATCCATAGTCCTGGTCCGGGAGGATGCATTATTCAAGTTGAGCCACCATATGAATGCAGGGCAACGACACACATGTTTTATACCGTGAATCGATTTACGCTTCTCGGCAGAGTCGTTTTCCCCAGCGCGACTCCTGAAGGAGTCCGTTACCTTACCAAGTATGAATTCTCTTTACGCCCTCTCTTCACGTCGCCTGCGTAATTTGCGACCTTTATTCAAGCTGGCTGTAACTGCGTCAACGCCGCTGGCCGATGCCTTAACTGCAGGGTTTTGTGCGTGAGCACCGTTGGTTTGGAGTCGCATAAAATTATCGCCAGCCGGTTGGCTAAATGTTTTTTCCGTGTTTCTTCTACGACTTCTGTAGAGACGAACTAGTGAAATGATATGGCGAAATCTAGTAAAGAATATCCGTTACTTTTCATTTCGGTCCAAACAATCAACAGCGCCTTTAATAATTTAAATTTAATGCATCACTTAATAATTCATAGCAATGAAATCTCATGGGTTTTTCTCACGGCGCGTAACTTGAAGTGCTTCGCGTAGGCATTTTGATTGCTATATTTTTCTTTGTTACGTTGAAAATTTCGCTATAACCATACAGAATTTGATTGGTGTCAGTTTACATTCGCGTACGAACCAGAATTTGTAATTTTGCGTGGCCCTTTTATTGAAATACTAATGCTAAACCGCGTAGCTCCTAGCAAGTCAGCCGTATACGTTAACGCAAGCGATGCAAGTTGACCCGTTCGAGGGCACACGCCCTGTGTGGGTGATTGTGCGAGCGTTCATTTGCGCATGCCTGCACGAGTGTTTTTGGCCAATTTGCTACATTGTCCCGCATTTTACAAAAAAAAAAAAAGGAAATAGGGTGGACCTTAAATGACCCTTTCACGAGTAGGATCACTTTAATTTAATTTTCTATGTTTTTCTTCGCTTTTGAGGAGGCAGCGTTTTTCGAGGGGCAAGAAAACGCCGCAAGCCTCTCCCGCAGATTTAGTGACGGCGTTGCTTCTCATTTTCAAAGGGGCGCGCCACATTAGGCTCAAACTCCTTCCCGACAGCGCTATAAAACTAATTGTGCCAATTAAAAGGCACCCTCGAAGCTGCATGCGCTGGCTGGATAACGCCCGCGCTAAATGCAGATGCTCACGAGCGCGGCACAAGCAAAACCATTGTGTAATTGCCGCCTTAACGCTAGCCTCGAGTGTCTCGAGGCGCCAGGGAGGGCAAGCGAAAACCCCAAACAACGCCGGGGCGAAGTAAGCGAACAAGAAATGTTATTAAACGAGGAGGCCGCGCAGTGTGTGCTTGGCCCGCGGACAAGACACCGCGACTGCAGCGCGCAGAGGGCAGCGAGCCGTTCAAATCGCGTGAATCTCGAGGCCCCGAGTCTCATCACTTCGGACGACTTGCCCGCCGCTGCTGGCTTGGGGCGTGCGCTTCGCCCACCAGTCGCAGCCTCTCGATCGGAGCGCCTTCAGCGCAGCATCTTCCGGGTTCTGGTCAAGAGGACTCGAAACCTCGCAAGAACACCCGCCCGGAAGTATAGTCAGGGCGACATCTGCCTACTCGAACAGGCGAATAATGAAATCGTCGTTTCTTAACTCATTTTTAAAAATCCTGCATTGAAAAAGTATAAATAACATGTGTGCGTGCGGCAAATAACAAAGCCTCCTTAGTGTTGTGCACGATTCGGTGTGAACGAATACACAGGACGGGTTTCAGATGCCGAGCGACGTTTCACAGGCTAAGACCGTGGTGGAGGAGGAGGTATGCCTTCAACGATGTGGAGAATTCAGCCTGGAAGATAGCGTGGCTTGTTACTCCATGTGAGGGGTGAAAGTGAGTGAAGGAAGCGAAGACACAAAGACTCATACAAACACTGACAAAGGCAGATGACACACATATCGTGGTGATGTCTGCAAACTATTTGCCAAAAAGAAATACATGAGCAATCTTCGTGTCATTTTAGGATCTCTAGAATTTACCTGATTCGATGAGGATTACGAGGCTCTAAAATCCTAGTTTGGTGTCGCGAAAAGACAAAGAGCGAGATGACGAGGCAAGTGCACGGCGGCATGCAGTGCTTGTTTCGTGAGGTGCCGTCAGTTCCGTGCCATCATTTGGGGCTGTTGCGGTTATGAACTGTATACAGTCACTCAACTATGGCTGATCTGTCTGGCCTCTAACACCTTTAGGGGGAGGGGTGAAGTTGGAATGTCTGTATCGGCAAAAACAACAGGCCACTCGCGGTGTACCTTCTGAAATGAAGCACTGCGGATACGTGATTCGCACTTCTCCACTCAGTTGCGCTCGGATGCTGTTAGAACTATCTACGGCGAAAGACTGCAGACAGGCTCATATGGCAAGTTGTACTTGTGATCACCGCTTTTTAGGGGGATCTTAGAGAAGTGTCTCGCCTCCACTAATGCGGCATTCGTAGTCAGAAACCGAACCCTAAGCCTTGTTTGTTGCGGTAAAACGTCCTAGCCACAACAACAATGTGAGAGTGGCTGGTTACCAAATAAAATTGCTTTTTTATTTCGTGCGAAGGGCTGGCTACCAAGTATGAATGCTTGATTGCTTGATTGATTGCTTGATTGATTGATTGATTGATTGATTGATTGATTGATTGATTGATTTATTTATTGATTGATTGATTTATTGATTGATTTCAGGGTTTAACACGTCTACACAACGCAGGCGATGAGGCACGCCGTAGTGAAGGGCTCCGGATTAATTTGACCACGTGGGGATCTTTAATGCGCGCCGAAATCTCGTACACACGGGCGCTTTTGCTTTTCGCCTCCATCATAAAAGCGGCCCGCGCGGCCAGAAATCGAACCTGCATCCGCGTCCTCGTGCTCAGCAGCACAAGGCCTTAGCCACTGAGCCACCGCGGCGGGTAATTTGAATGTTTTTCAGACATTACGCAGCTACACCGTGGCGCTACGGTACGTGGCGCGAAGGCGTCGTATTTTTCTCCTATGTAACCACGATCATGTCCGGCGATGTTCGTGCCGGAGGAATTGTTAACAAGCCGCACATGCATTGTTTTTGCGCGCCGAATGCGTTCACAATGCACGGGGGCGGGAAGGCGTCCGCGTGGTGCTTTCGGGCGATTGCCTGGGCAGGTCACGTCGCGTGGGCGGACGCCGCTGGACTCCCATTGGCTATCGGCGCGTGCTCCGTCCCCGCA
This sequence comes from Haemaphysalis longicornis, assembly GCF_048455015.1. Classification (NCBI taxonomy): domain Eukaryota; kingdom Metazoa; phylum Arthropoda; class Arachnida; order Ixodida; family Ixodidae; genus Haemaphysalis; species Haemaphysalis longicornis. The sequence continues at coordinate 27,912,656 of NW_027526361.1, forward strand.
TAAAAGAACAAAGGTGTACGTGCTACAGAACCTGGCCGGTCACTGACGCCCCCCTTCATTACAGTCTCGCTCATTGTTATAGACAAGGGACACGATACACAACTCCAGTTCGAAGAGAAACAAGAATGCGTCCCACGCTTCTCCCGGACCGGCATAATCACGGGCTATTTTCGCTGTCATTTAACTCCGTGCCGGACAGAACCCTCCCTCTTTGCTTTCGGCAGGCGTCGCTGCGCCCAGTGCAGGTGTCACGCACGCAGCTCGGAACGAGCAGCTGCGCTGGCGACGCAAGAAAAAAAAAAAAACGTAATCCCCAAAGTCACCCCGGCAACGGAACTGCCGCCAGGGTGTGTACAGTATAATCATTCTAAATGACGATTCATCATCTCCCTGATATCTCGTTAAGGGTTTTGTTAGCTTCAGTCGATGGTGAACTGGTTAAAAAAGCGACTAATTAGAAATGTGTCCACGTTCGCCAGCTCTGGATACTGACATAAAGCGCTCCACACTGAATTTTCTTGCGCGAATAGGTTTGGTGTAGAGGCCTTTTTCTGTTTGTTTAGACTCGACACAAGGCACTTTTAATTATTCTGGCTTGTACCACTCACCAGAACGGAAGAACGGTTTCCTTTTTTTTTTTTTTTTTTTGAGCGTCCAGTAGCCGTGCTTAAGGCGGGCGCATGGCACAATGCCTATCTGGGGCGTGATAGACGAGCATGCATGCCCGGCGAAATATTCCGGAGCTAGCGTTATAAGATGAGGCAATAAGAATATAGGCCAGGGGAGAAATAGTGCCTCTGCTAAAAGATGGCAGGGAGGATAAAACAGTGTATACAGCAGCACACGGTGCGGAACGAATAGCCGAAGGCAGGAGTTAGCAAGGCTGGAATGGAGGCAAGAGTGTCAACCATAATCGCAGTTGCTCTGAGCCGTTTCTTTTTCCTTTTGACTGCGCGACTGTCCAGCTGAAAAAAGAAAAGAACATCTTTTTTTTTTCTTCTGATCAGCAGGGATTCTTGCCTCTGAACCAGTTTCTTCGTTGAGGACTTTTTTTTTTTTTTTTTCGGAGCACCTGTCCCAACCAACTCGCCATGCTGGCGCAGTGAATCGGGAGATCGTAACCGCCGTAATGACGTCACAGGCGCATTTGCGCGCTTGATTGTCAGCCGCTTTGAGGCGCCATTCATCAGTTGTGTTGGTTGACGTGCGTTTTCTTACCGACTACCCAGCACTGGCACGGTAAACAACGCACGTATACGGCTCTCAGGCAGCCGACAAGGCCACAATTGGCCGTGTGCATACACGGGATTTTTTCTACAGCAAAAAAATCCGAAGGGGAGAGGTCTTTGAGTGACTGGGAAAGGACAGGGGCGAAGAAAAACGACTGTTTGTGCGCTCTGATCGATTTCGTACGCCCTGTCAGAACGTCGCTGAAAGTGGCCCTTCTTCGGCTGCCACCGAGCTCCTTGGCGGCCCTTTTCTCCCGCTCCGTGAACGCGGCTCGCAACGCTCCTCGCGGATCGCGCGTACCGTGCGCTACCGTCTATTGTTCAGGTTGACATTTTCCGTGCGTGCCACAGCCCCTCGCGCTGGTGTGCTGCCAGATTCTTAATCGTTCGGCGAACGGACGAGGGGATTCAAGATAGTATCATCCCGTTGGGTTCTGTTGATCCTGGAGCCACTCTGTGCGGCGCTCTGTCACACCAGCCGCCTGTGCCAGAAGCGAACGGCTCCAAGCATTCTCTGAGCTATCATTGAATTGTGCCGCCCAGACGCTTGTTGATTGAGGCACCGGCTGTTCGGCACATGGCATACTCTTTACGCATAGAGGGCGTGCAAGGACACTGCGGGTGAGGTCGTGTAGAAATCTATGAGTTCGTTTGTCCCGCGATAGCGTTCACATCGCGTAGTTGTAGATTCTGAAGGAAACATACCTCGCTCAGCGGAGAAATTGTTGCCCCCCGCCCCCCTACCCCCACGAATTGACTTACTGCATATGGATAATAGCCGCATGTTTTCAATGAAACGTTGAATGACAACCCAAAACTGACGCACGCTCTCCATAAAAATTGAGACAATATACAGAGTGTACTGCTGTGCCCGTGTGCTGCTGAGTTACTGCTTTTAAGTCGTCACCGCTAATTGGCTCATTGAGCAGATAAGCCGCCGTCTGGCGTTAGCGTTTGCAGCGGCGCAATATTATGGCCGACGGCGCAAAAGAATCAACAGTAAGCTAATCAAATTGACAAGGAATTTGGGAAAACCTGGGAGTGATTGGGAATCAAACCCGTGGCTTTCGAAGTGTGAGTCCAGTAAGTATCCCCGACATTACCCCTGCTCGACGATTCTAGCTGACTCAAGATGTACATATATGCGCCATGGATTCTGTCTTAGAAAACGTCTACAACAGGTACCTGCAGCTTAATTAATGCACAAAGTACAGTTTGAATGAACAGCTTTGCGTATAGCTGGAACGAGTATGGCGTTGCTTAGCGCGTCGTTAGGCTCAACATTGAGGTAATTGCCCGCCGCGGTGGCTCAGTGGTGAATTCGCTGTGCTGCTGACCCCAAGGGCGCGGGTTTATATGCCGGCCCCGGCAGCAATTATTCTTATGGAGCTAAGTACAAACACGCCTGTGTGATAGTTATCATGGAAGTTATCAATGAATTCATACGTGCGCAAGACACAGTACGACTGTGGAGCCTATTTTTGACGCACCAGCCGCCGTTGGGACGAAGAAAAAGAAGTGAATAGAGCCCCACTTTGCCGTACTACCCGACGCTGACGTTGTAGAAATGCTTGACATCAGTGGTGCTCAAATGGGGATCAGCGAAAGCATTTTGGGAATTCAGAGAAGCCTTAATTTACAGCGTACACTTTCGTCTACTTTCTCGATTTCGTTCTTTTCGGCCCTGCTGAACTTCAATATATTGCCATTGGAAGCGGCTAGGGCTGAATTTGACTTTTCAGGATTCCCAGGAAGTGGCGCATTAATCTGAAGCACACCATTTATGCGCAGAACAAGTGTTCAACGTACCAAACTTTATCCACAAGAGAATTAGATAATGTCAGGCATCAACCTTTTCAACGGGGCCCGCTGCTTTGAAGCAGTTACTAAATTCAGGAATTAGATCCGGACGGAGGGGAAGCGCATGCGATTCAGTGCCCCCACTGGTGTCTTACCTTCCTCCGTGTTCGCAGACGGTGTAACTTCGCTCAACTCGACTCAGTGTATTTCCCATAAGAAAAACGCGCATTACCATCTTTTCCTAACGAAAGTGGAGGGAGGAGCGAAAGCTAAATGTTGGTCCAACCTTCGCTGAAAGTGTTCCCAATAGATCGTCAGACCTTCGAAGACCCAAATAGCAGACAAAGAACGAACCCATGCGACGATTTTGCACGCACTAAGCAAGCGCATTCACGAACGATCTAAATGTATACCGATGCGTGGTTTATGACACAAAGGTACACCATTGTACTCCTTCTTCAGGATTGATGGCTGTATTGTCTGATGTAGAACCGAATTCTGTTCTCGCGATTTTGTAGAAACCGTTTTGGCACAATGGAAGCCCGGTTTCACGCATGCGCCGCGGGTCCAGAGCTCTTCTCAGAGCTTTTCAGCCGACCGACCGCTCTGTGGGGAAATGCCTTAGTTTTTTGGGCAGAACGAAATCCGTTCCACTAATAAAGCTTTCGCTTTAAAAGAAGAACTGGACGGTTCCCCAGCTGTAACCTGTATAGTAGCTTGACATAGACCAAGTATAACTGCTCAGCCAGTCAGCAGCACGTACTTTCCATCTCCTCCATGCCACCCCCCCCCCCCTTTTTTTTTTTTTCGCGCCACGATCCCTGCTTGCCGCGTCCGTCTTTATTTCATTCGGTGTATAGAATCGCGTCTATAAACGTATATCTCTGCACATTCGGACCATCACAACAGCCACGTGTGTGGGGAAAACGCTTATTAAAACAAAACCTCGGCCCCATGGTTTTCCGTCGAACACTGAAAGTTTGGTAACCAGCAACATAGCAACTGTCGAGCAGTTTCCCCCTTCCCATGCACCGCGTGTGTGTGAAGAGTATACGCTTCAAGAGCGCTAAAGGCTGGTGGTTTTTCTCGCTCGCTCGCAGGCCACCAACCTCGCTGACTGGACGCCCCGGTCAACGCCGTCTAACCAAGAACCCCTCGTCGCTCCGTCCGTGAGTACTCTGCGCGCTGACTGAGCACATCGTTACGGAACAGTTCGCGCATACATGAACACGTATGAACAGACCAGGTGGAGGCATGAGAACCAATGGAATGTTGACGACAGAGAGTAGCTTCACATCACCATAGAACGCTCATTAGCTCGTTACATTGGCGTCGTACTCGCGGCGGCTCTCAACGCTGGGCTTGTTCGGTAAAGTGTTTCATTAACAATATCAATGGAGGAGTTAGAAAGAGGGCGGGACAACTTACCTAAACACGAGGAAGCGTCAGGCGATAGCTAACATTAGAGCTCCTCTATAAATTTAGCCGAGTTTTGTCAACATAAGAGGGCGCTAGGTTACAGATAATATTAGAGTTGCTGTATATAGCTACAAAGGGGAGCAGAGTTGCGCGTCCATCTGCAATCTTCAGCTCTAAATTCTTGCGGGAAAGCCACCCGCCACGCATGTAGGAGAAGTCGGCGCGGGCGCCGGGAGCTGCGCGGGCAGCCGCGCACAAGTGGAAAAGGAGTTTGGTACGCAGCACTGAAAGCAGGCTTTCCTGTCAAGGTGGAACCGGTGCCACGACCGATCATGGAAATCAGACGCGCAACCTTGGCGAAGCATATACAGGAACTATAAGGAATATACGGCTGCGGAAAAAAAATCCCGAATAGGTCAAGCGTTCGATACACACAGCATACCACACCACGCTCGGAAGAATTTAGGTCTACTCTTCAATTTTCAAAAAAGAATGCACATGTAGTAGAACATAGAGATTACGCTAAACGTTTTTTCCTCTCAGCTGGAGAGAACGCCTGGGGATAGCTGAAATTAGTCAACTTAAAGGGGGCTTTTCGTGATAGCAAAGACAGTGCTCATTCGTAATGTAAAGAGATGTGCAACCCGTGGCCTGTGTGTTCCTCACCACCATAGTCCACCAGTTAAAGAATAATTATTGAAATATCACCTTGATGCTGGTGATGGCGGTGGTGCTAATCAACGGGCAGACTTATAGCTTTGCGAAAAACCACCTCGAGATGAAAAGTGTGATATACTTTTCCGATACATACTTTGTTAGTTTATTTGGCAGCTCGTACGGGGCTTACGAAAGGGTAGACTGAAACGCCGCATCGCATGCAACATTTTATGTGGACGCCATGCTTTAACCCTGGAACACCCCTTATACTTAAAAGAGTACGCGTTTCCTCTCAAGCCGAAGTGATTTCCATTTCTGGGTGAAACGAAGGTGTGTTATGTCACTATTTAAATAGCTGCGCTGACTGATGGCAAATAATATCTGGTTGATACTTCACTGAGGTACCTAAGACGTGCCAGGCCCCTGCCGTGGTGTAACGGATAGCACAAGACGATGGTGCGAAGTACAGCTTCAGCAAGCGTTAAATAATCGCCAACAAACGTCCAATTTTATGGTCGATGAGAGAGCAGACGCGGCTCAACAAAGTAACTATGTTTTTCGCGTTGTGACTCGTAGGTGACACTGGGTCCGTAGCCACGCCACAAATGTCATTGGTTCGCGTGTGTGTCGTTATTAGTCGTTATTAGTTTGGACACCGAGACGTGAAACCACCGACACACCAACGCACGTATGTCTGTTCAATAGCGTCACACGCAGGAATATCTCAAGGTTCGTCGTCGCAAGTATACCCTCAAGATCACATTGTCTATCTGTTCACGCTGGTCCGAGCGCTTCGAAAAAGAAACGAACAAGAAGGAAGGTAACGACAAAAAATGCGAGAAAACTCTGCCCGTATACAGACAGCGTGTTTGCCTTTTCATTCGCGCAAGACCCGTGCTCATATTTCTTGCATGTCTTTTGCATCGTAGATGCCCGGCGGCTTACATTCGCAAGTATTTGCGCCGGCCTCCTCTTTGTTGACCACCGACTCCGAGTAATTTTGATGGCATCCGCGCTCCCCACCATCCACCATACTCGCAGCAGCTTTTTTCTGTGTTCGCTCTTGTTTGTGCTTCGGGCCGACGCCGCTCGCATTTGTACTTTCCTCGCCCTTCTTTTTTCTTACGCCGGTGCTTGCTTCGCGGAGCGTGGTTTTCTGACGTGCACTTTCTTGCCGCTTCCCTTTCAATCCCCTTGATTGGGGGCGTCCACTTCTTTCCCCTTTTTGCTCGTATATGCTAAGCTGCGCTTTCTCTCTTCAACCCCAGCCTCCCTTTTGTTTTTTCTTACGCGGCGGTGTTTAACGTGGCGTTCGATTCCTTTCCCTTCGTGTTCCTCCATTTTTTCGTTCTCGATGGCAGCCTTCTTGCTTCCCTGCTCTTTTGTTTGTTGCCTCTCCTTTTGCGTTCGTTTCCTCGTCTTCGCGGTAGAGCGGTACCGGGAACTAGAAACGCAGGCGAGGGAAATCATGGCGGCCATAAAAGAGAAGTTGCAAGCTTCGCTCGCGCACCCAGAAGTGTCTTCTCTCGCCATTTTGTCGCTCTTTCTTTGCTTGCCACCGACAGGACTGCACGCATCCCGTCTCGGATATCGCGTGTTCTCTTTCTGGCTCTTTTTTTCCCGCTTGCGCGCGTTTTTTGAACGCCTGTTTTCTGCTCCGGTCGTGGTTGTTTGGTCGTGCCGAATCCATTTCATTAAGCGAGCGTTGAGGAGGGCCAGTCAAAGGGGGCGCCCGGCCCAGCTGTCGAGGCACGCGTCGGAGTAATCTCAAAAGCGCATGCAATTAAACTCAGAAGAAGCGAGAAGGGGACCTGCCCGAGCCAGCTGAGGCAGATGAACACGGAAAGGCGGAAGAAACGAAACGAACGGGTTCTGGAAGAAACGGGCCTTAAAAAGGAGGGAAAAGAAATACTCGAGATGCCAGCAGTCGTGATAATGCGATATACGAACCTTCAAGCGCAAGCTTCGAACGCTCTTAGCTAGAATGTTGACTATGTATGTCTTCCAGGGTTACGTGGGAAGATCCGAGCGTCGCTATTTTTTTTAATTGGAGCATGTCGAAGCTTTTTGGGGCAGGAGAGGTGGCTCACAGGATGAAGATGTACAAAAGTTTGCACGGCGTCGTTTCTTGTGCGGGGACACAAAGCGACCCATTGGCGTTTTGCAAGACGCTGTATTTCCGAGACAGCTTCGTCACGCGAGGGAAATCTAGTATCCGAAAAATTCCACGGGGCACCAAAGTCTGCTCCCGTGCTGGATTCCGGCCATAATGCTTCTTCACTCCTGCATCGTATATTCGTTTTTCTCCACTCTCCTTCCCTCGCTTTTTAGGTCTCCTCTTCGCACTCTTTGCCTCACGGGCTTCCTCCTTGTTGGCGTATTTGCGTGCTCGACCGTGCCTAACCGGTACAGAAACTGGTGGTACATCAAGAGATGGCAGCAATTTCCATCACGAGCCAAGGTGCAATCTGCTTCGACAGGCAGACAGGCGACACTTAACGCCACTATACTTCGCCAGATTCGGTGTTCTTCGTGGCTGGGATGCGCCACGAAGAACACCGAATCTGGCGAAGTGCGGGGACGTGCCGTCATATGCACCCCTTTCTCAATGGCTGCGGCGTCACGTGTCCGAAGAGCACGCTTTAGGCCCACCTTCAGTCATCCAGAGCCGCGGAGCCACCGTGCGCCAAGGCCCAACCACGTATACGCGTAAAACCGACGTATTCGCGCTGCGACGTAGCTCGGCGTGAGCGCGCGTAAAATCGGCGTACTCCGGCTCACGCCGAATGCATTGCTACGTGCTTGTTACGTCAAAGTCAGAGCCAGCCAGACATCGACACAAACTTCGGGCGCATGGCGTTGACGTAGCTGATACATAAATACGATAACTGAACTATTCATTATGTGATAAAACAAAGTAATTTGTAAAATATGGAGACCAGACAATGGTAGAAAACACACGAAGCAAGGAGCACGCTGACCTAATCGGTCTCATTAAAGAATTTTCACTCTCCCTCTCTCACGAGCAACTGGGGGGTTTGCTCCAAATATAGCGAAGGATTTGGTGCCTGCAAAGTAAGAGCTGAGTCCTGGGTAGTCTAGCCACACAGTGCGACGCAGTGGAGTACGCTGGGCTTACGCGCGCGTTGCGGCGCCTATGTGGTTACTCGCCCTCTCCGGCGTTGTCGGTTGGCGTGAAGGCAGCGGCGTATGTCGCCGCACGCCTACGTCATTGCGCGAGTACGTCGATTTTACGCGTCTATTTGGCTGGGCATTATACTCGCCTCGCACTCAAACCGGAATGTACCAAGTCTTTGTAAGGCCATTAATTTACTTTGTTTACACGAACCCTCCCCAGAAGATAAGGATCGATTCGAGCTTTTTCCGCGTGTTGTTACTGTTTGCGCCGTAGCCCACGCCGGAATGTGCCAAATTTACTTTTCGAAATTGTTAGTGTAGTTTGTTTACATGAACCTTCCTGAAAAATTTGACGTAAATCCGAGTTTTTTTAATGTGATTTCACTCCTCGCGCCGTCCGCCATTTGTGGCCCTGTCCGCTGTGGACGGTCAACAACGACGATGGATTTTTTAAAATACATGAGGCGTATCATACTGTCGCATTAAAAAATAGATTTCCTCGGGATGTATGAGCGACGTGCGCACTATATTTCACGGTTGCTTTCCAGGGAATGTCGAGTGCGCTTAAAAGCGCTACCTTGCATGACGTGTGTGCAGGGGCTGCTGGGCTCCGGAGGGGATGCCTCGGATTCGGGCGGACGGCCGCTAACGCCGCCGACGCCCGTGCTGGTCGAGGCCCAGATCCGACGGCTGGCCGAGTCGGCGGAGCTCCTCGTACGCTCGCTCCCTCCGCACGCCTTCGTCGACCCCAGACCGCACGGCCGAAGGATGTGTAAGGACCTAGAGGTACGTGGCCCGTGTCCCACGCAGCACGCATCACCCGGGTCCTCCGATGGTGCGCACGACAATTAGAGACCGGCTCGAAAAGTATGATACCAGAAACCTAGCGTACGCACTTAAAGGGACACTGAAGTGAATTTGTCAAGCTCCCGTTTTTGCTTGCACTGTGCAGACTGGCTCAAATTAACACACTATTCATCGTTTATCCGGTTGACAAATCGGTAATTATTTTACAAAGCGCGAAAGAAGAAAAACTACTATGCGCGGTTTGCGGCGGCCGCACCAACTAAAGGCTGTGACGTCAGGAGGGGGGGGGGGGCACCGTGATTGGACGATGCCCAAGGTTAGCAATCAAAAGTTTCGGTTTCGGTTTCGGTTCTGTAAAACAACATGCTTGATATCTGATGGCGTTGTTGGATGGGCATTCTCGATTTCTCAATTATCGCCGTACCGCGCTTCTGCCATGTTGTTGGCTGTCAAATGTCTAAGATAAACCTCCCAGGGCTGCTTGGAATCGTAGAAATCACTAGACGAGGCCTACGCAGTGAATGAACGCCCTCCGCGTCACCGCAGACTCTCAAATGCCATGCGCTTTTCCCGCATATTCGGAGCTTGCCTCAGTCATGTCTGTTCGTAAAAAGCTAGTTCGCACCAGGCCAAGGGTGTGCTGATTCAGGCCCGGGCCCACTGCCCGCAAGCAGTCGGTGCTTGTGGCAACAGCACGCCAACGAGAACTCGCTAGCGCGTCATTGTCAGTATGCGCGCGTTCTGCGATCTCGCTCGTGGAGCAGTGAACGTTACGGCCCAAAAATGAACTCAGTTCAGAAAACATCGGCCGCATACGAAAAAAATCAACTTACAAAAAAAAAATAAAAAAAATACATGTACTCTAGGGGATTCGAACTTGCGACTTTCAATACAAATTCCAGCGCCTCAGACCGCTAGGCCACGAGCCGGCGCTGGCCGGTTGGGATATATAAGGTTTATAATGTATGACCAGTTTACACTTTTATTTATTTTAAGCATTTTAAGTACTTTATGTGACTATTTGTTGTATATCACTCCTGCAGTAAGTGTCCCCCAAACTTCCACAATATCTCATGTCTAGCAATTGCATTTCTTTGACGGAAAAGCGTTCGCAGATGTGCGGTCGTACTGCTGACCGCTGTGCTTGTTTACCCAGCGCAAAAAGTGCTTCCTGCTCCCTAGTTTTGCGCTGTACGGTAAAAGTTTCAGGTGATTTTATTTTCTTAGTACCTATATTGACTTCGCTGACTCTTCTCCCGCCTTCAATTGGCCTTAGATTTTCCTACTAGCGTAAAGTCAGCGAAGCGTCGCATGTGCACTTGTGCAGCGCTTGTGTGGAGCGACCCGGACTCTGAGTTTGACACAGTGTACAAACTAACAAAGTAAGGAAAGGCACATTCTTTCATTCACAAAGGTGTTGTGGCTTAGTTTCAATTGAGCGAGCGAATAGCGACGACCCGTCGGCGGCCGGCGGACGAAACGCTGGGCCGACTGACTCGATCGGTAGGTCGGCTGGTCGGCGAACCGTGCAGTAGCGCAGCCATTTTCTAGCTCATCTCCTGCTGACGTCACACGAAAACGCCACAGAAAATGGGCGAGCGTAAAGAGAGGAGGACAGCATTTTCGAATTGATTTTTCTACTAAATAAATTCGCGTAAACGCGGCCAGAGTGGTCGAAACAATGCCTACGGACTCCGAACTACAATTTGCGCTAGTAATCCCGCAATGTTTACAAATCACTTCAGCGTCCCTTTAAACCGGCTTGGAGTTCGTACATCCCTGAACACAGGTCGTAACGTTTCTGGAGATGTACTATCGTGATAAATTGAAATTAAAACAACGGTGCGCGTGGTTTTTAGTATATGATCCCCATTCTAAGCGAGTGGCTGCTCCTGCGCAATAAGAATAAGTTACCAGAGGGCTTTCCCTACTTCGTGCCTGCTGTGCATAGATGGCCCGTCGCCATGGAGCGCAGCATGTACTGAAAACTACGCGCTCCATTGTTCGTACTTCAATTTATCACGATAGCACGAGCTAAGGGTGACCGGTGCTAGTATTATGCTGCAAACCAAGAGAGACGAATCTCTGCCTTTAGGGGAGAACTGGCTAAACGCCAATGTTCGCAGCCAGCTGATTCCAATAGAATGATAGCGCGCACCTTGCTTTGCTGAGAAAGGGGGGCTGTCGAGTAGGCTTGGCAGTTCTGGCTGGCGGCAGTTGGACGTTCCGTGACACAATTGTAGAGCAAGAAAACGGGCAAAACGAAAGTTGCTTGTCCTCTTTTAGCAAGCATGGCCCAATTTCGTTCACGTGCAAAGGTCAGCATGGAAATGTGCTTTTGTTCTCGCAATTCGATAAAATATTGCTGCTCTTCCCCGCTTTGAACTTCCACAACATCAATTAGGCGAGGAATTTCAGCGAAAGGTATAAATATGGGGCGAACTTGAAGATAATTGGTTTTCGGTGGTCTAAGTGCACTAAGCAGCAGTTATGAAGGACTACTTACGACTGCGCTGTAAGCTTACGCCCTATTCCCACTGGTTTCATAGAACGTGAATATGAATTCAGTAGCGCCGTTGTCTGTTCTCAAAATGCTTTCGCTAGATAATCATGGACGACAAAAAATTCTCTAATTGAGCTCATTTTAAGGCGAGAGCTTTAGACCTTCATGTTTCAAGGTCGCCTTCTGAGGTACACAAGTAAGGTACAGAAAAAGCGTTGTGAGGCGCAGAAAATCTCAGCGCGCTTCGGGAAAGGGAAGCAGAAGTTCCAGAAGAGGATTTTGAGAAAGGGCGAACGACTGAACCTTCTCGAGGCGCTTTGTTTACGCCGCCGCGTGGGCTCAGAGCTTCATTCCACATCGCTATCGATGGCGACGCAACACCCTATATAGTCACGGGCAAGCAAGACCGAGAAAGTACACGATGACGCAAGAGGGTAGAGCAGCTTCTAACGCCGCTCGTCGTAACCGCCGTCGGGAGGGACGAGGACGGCTATGGATGAAGCTGGGGCAGCGGCCCGAAGTAAGCAACATGGCAGTCCAACAGAAAGTTCTACAGCAGATCAACAAAATGTCTACTGGGCTTTTCGACCTCACATTCTTAGAAAGTTGCCGTATTAGGGGCGAAGCAACTTAGGGGCTCAGGCTGTCGACGTCTCATGTAGTCAAGCTTCGTGGTTCAGAGACACGAGACCTTTACCAGCATAGCTCTATACCTCAACACCCCCCCCCCCCCTTCAATGGTGTCGTCTCCGTGGGCAAAAACGCCAAGTCGCCAAGGCCTAATACGCCGAACGCTCAGCATGGAAACCGCATTATAAACTTCATCATAACTCCGGAACCGCATGGTACATTGAAACCGCCTCATACACTAAAAACGGCGTGCTACGCCCCTCCCAAGGTTTCGCGTTAGTGTAGATGGCCCACTTTTTTATGTCACCGCTAGTAATAGGGTAAACTATTTAACTTCGGTAATTATTCAACTAGTTCATTGAAGATGCTGTTGTATTTGTGACGGGGCCATAGGTATGCATTTATATTTTTCCCACATATTTTAACGCGTGAGTAAATTTACGTGTGTCCGGACAAGGAACCTTTTTTTATCGTTCGAGCAAGTATGATCCCGTTACTGTTATATAACTACGCTGGAGGCGATTGTGATTACATGCCAACTTTCAGTAATACAAACCGTTGTTTGCGAAGCGCAATGGAGTGTGCAAACGTTCCTAAAGTGGGCTTCCTTACATAAGGTATCCTATTGCGGAAAAGCCAACGCGGCAACCATACGTGACTCGTTGCCGAAAAGTGGAAACGCATCCTCATCCACCTTACCGCCGCAGTTGGAGGCTACTAAAAAGGAGACAACGACAGTAGTTTGGGTGGTTCTAATGGCAGAAGGCGTATAGGTACGCAACAGGCCCACCGTAACATAAATACAGCATCAAAACAGAAACGTTCGGTGAGGTCAAATCAAAGAAGTGAATTACCACTTCCTATTCCTATGTACTCTTTCCTCCCTATCCCACCTCCCCCACACCAGCAGGCGTTCCGGTGTCCGCCCCTAGGCGAGACAATTTACGCCTGTTGGTGGACCTTCCTTTCTTGTTTTTTTGTGCAATAAATACATACATACATACATTGGCCTGCACCTTTAGACGCACACATTTTTTTTGTGTGTAATTGCTTTACAATAGTTGTAGGCAGTTTGACTGGATGAAAGGGCTTAGTAACTTTAAATTAAAAGGTTAGACAATGTAGGACGAACACCCTAAAGTACTGTTTGCGAACTGATCCTGTTAAAGTTGACGGCTGTGTTTGAGTTCAGCTGCGAAGAAAATAAACTGCGTTCCGCCGAACTGAAAGGTGATCTCGCACGCAGCGTGTGGAGACAAAGAAGGGAGGGGGAGGAATACCTTTATTATCAGAGGGGACATGAATACCCTGAAGGAGACGGGTACGGATGAAGGGAGGAAATAATCGAAAAAAAAAAAAAAAACATTGTTCAAGGTTCAATTACTTGAAATGGTGGATAGCATTTTAAAGTCTATGGTTCCGTGAAGATATAGTTCGCAGATTTCGTGAAGAGATAGGTGCTACGTTTGTGACGGGAGTCGGTTCAGGTTATCACTCCAACATGAAGAGACCACTGGTCACTAAGTAAAAGAAATACGTAGAGAGGGTGCGATAAAGGAGGCAGGTGTATTACAATTTTTTGTTCGCGTCTGCTAGCTAGTATGCATTTTCGCGTTCAAAAGCACCATTCGCCACATGGCGATGCTGCTAGGCTTCAATTTAACGATCCAGCATGTGCTCGTCGTCAAAACAATGCTTCGTGGCAAAACAATGCTTCCTGACAAGGGTCTTCCTCCACTAGACTCTTAATCTCAGTCTCCATCTCGCTCTCACGTCACGTTTTCCTCTCCCACGGTGCTCCCATGCAGACGCTACATTCTTCACACACCGATCTTGGCCCGCTGTATTGTACGAGACAAGTTCAGAGCCAATTAACGGAGGGGAAGAAAGCCTTGCTTTTCAACTCCAACGCTGCTCACCCAAGACCAAGTATTAAAAGCTGGAGCCAACTATCTACGATGGCAGTGGTGTCAGAAAGGCAGAACAGTTTGAGCTACCACCACGTACGTGCGTGTTGCTAGAGCTCCATGGAGCAGATGTCGCACCTGCTGCTACATACTACTCTGCTACACTTTTAAAACGAAGCTGTTAGCCCCGTAGTTGGTCATATTTGTCTTTTCGTGTCGCCCGTGTGCGAACAAACACTCAGACATACAGTGTAACATCCCCACACCGCAGGACATACCCGCAGTGGGGTGCATTGACCAGAGCGTTTGTCCACATGCTCGCTGGCGCTGGCACCCGAGATTGATGCCGCCGACTGTGCTGATGTCATCGGTATAAGCACCAATAACGGAATAATAACGGAACGGAGATGATAAACTTTATGCAAACGCAATCGTGATCTTCGAACGCTTTCCCGGTGAAAGGTGTCCCACGTTCCTGATACATTGGTGCTTCCTGGCGAGATTAGACTTCTCCAACCAGCATACGCTGGGTGGCTATATGTCGAGGTTGGCAGCAGATTCACCGATTGCTGTGGGGTGTTGTTAAGGAGTAGGGGAAAGTTGGTGTTGGGGGGGGGGGGGGGTTGCCTAATTGTGGGAAGTGTTGGCATGTATGCAGCGGCGTATTGCGTCGGAAGCATGGCGTGGATGAGGGCGTTCTGATAGCACGTGCTTAAGCATTTCGCATGGCTGGGACCAGAACGAGAGACACCTGTGGCTACCGTCGATGGGTTTAACATTGGAATTGCAAAACATAACACAGGGACTGCTCGCTGCCTTTTGTCTTGCAAAAACGTGGACTCGCATGCTACAACGACCACAATAAACCAAATGCACGACACAGAACGGGTTTGGATTTTGTCTTGGCTGCAAAGCAATCGCCACTGCCATTACTTAAAAGTTATAAAGCACTGGAGGCTACCATCAGTAGGTGCAGCGCTCTTCCAATGGCTTCGCTAGACATCAACCTTTGCATGGTAGGGATGGCACACTAATTTTTAAGACAAAAGCCTTAAATGACCCATTGAACAAAAAAGCCGGTGTCCGCCGGCCGTGACAAAAACGGCTCCCTCACTGTCGTTTCATACCACAAGACGCTCCATACCACGAGGCGTGTTATAGCGCAAGCTTAAACTCTGCAGAAAAAAGAAGTGGCTCCTTCGAAAGCGTTCCCTTGCACGAGGCGGTCCGTAGCGTGAGCTGAAACTCGGCAGCAATGAGAAATGGTCATTCGTGCCAGTACACCGCAGATGAAAAGAGCTGAAGAACGCAGCTGAACGAGCGGATAGACGTGCAGATAAGTCCACCATCGTCGTCAACTCGACCATTACGCGTCGGCACGAACGAACCACGACGCAACACGTAGGGGAGAGATCAAGGTCATTCGAAAGTGGTCAGGAGAATTCGTGCTTTCGCATTTACACATATGAAAATTGCTTAGGCGTTTTCGGACTTTTTTTTATTGTGTTCGTCTTCCCAGTGTGACATTGCTACCGCTCTACGTTAGTTGCACCGCCGGGAAGCAAAGTCCCGCACTGAAGCTTCTCTTGCGCAATAAGCACCCATTTTTTTGAGGACTCCGAATGCCGCTTTGGACTCCGCTTTGTCAAGTATACCCCCCCCCCCCCCCCACCCCCCATACCACCACCACCACCCCCCCTCCCCTGTAAAATCGTGGCTATGATGAACACGAGCTCCTTTGTCCAAGGTTTTGTCTTGTGTTTGCCAGCCATCTTCCAAACAATCACTATCCACATTTTGATCTGGTCTGTAGGAACGGCAATTCCTACTACCCTTACGCCAAGAAAATATTTTACATGAGCATAAGTTCACCATAACGGGGACCGGAGTTCAGCCACCCGTGTATCTCTAGCGTTCATGGATCCTTGTGCTGTACTTTCTTACCAGTTCTCGCATTCTCCATTCTCCTAATTACATCGGAAATTGAAATAGCCGTAGAAGTTGCTTTTCTCTTGTTTGTGGCGTCATCTTTTTATGCCCATGTCCTGTTCTGACATGTGCTTTCTATCGTATTTTGTTATACTGTCCGTTATTAGCAGCATATTTTAGACCACCCAGCTTCCGTTTTGAACGTACGGACTGTGAATACGCTTGGAAGGCCCCGCTATGTTTCCTCAATTGAAGCGAACCTCACGTACAGAAACTAAACAAAAAAGGCGAGAGGAAGGGTGTACGTGGCGTGATGCCCTATCGCTCGCTGCACGCCAGCAGTTGCAGGTGGAGGGCGCATGCGTGCAGCGTACGTCAGTTCCTCCCTGACAACGGTGTCGGCCTGTCAAGGGCCCGTCGGGACTCGGAGCGACGTGTTAGCCTCGAGAATCGCCCGCGGTGTTTACACAACGCGCCCCTGCTGCTGCTGCTGCTATTGCTTCTGCTGATGCCAGCGCCCAAGTTGCGTTTCACCACACGCCACCTGCCGTCATGCACTCATAATTTCTTACGACACATTTCTTCTCGCTGCTCAAAACCCGATGAAAAAGTAAACGGGAGAGAAAGTGCTCGTGAGTGCTGATACCCTGAAAGCATTCAGCTTCAGGGACGCTCAAGTCACAACACGGACACAACTTTGCACTTGCCTCTAAAGAGGCTTAATTCCCCCCGGACATGCGTAACAAACATTGCGCGTAAATTTGTTCGTACATTTTATTTTATTTTTGACTCCAGTGAGCAGCAGCGTGCTACTGACGAAACGTGGAGAGTGAGAAAGCTTTTCCGGATGTTGAATGTGACAATGCATAGCCTCGCTCAATCCGGACGAGTTAAAGCGTCCATTACACGCTTTACGTTTTCTTCTTGCGCGATCCGTGCATGCACGGACTGTGAGGCGGCAGTGAAGAAGCGCTTTGAATACTATTTCTATTTCGTTTCGTTTTTCAACACGACAGCATTTACAGAACACACTTTTACAGTTCTTCGGCGCTCATTGGGCGTCCGTACACCCGCCCATGACATGGTTATTTTGCTTTTAGTCGTCAACAGCCCTGACGGTAGTCTCGAAGAGAAATTATGAAAGGAGGACGAGGAGCAAATGAAGCCCACTCATCTGTTCCTCAGGCTTCCTTTCATACTGCACCTACCTCCCATCCCCCACGCCTTCCCAGCATTCGCGGTCCCTCCGATGTGATCATGAACTCTATCGCACTTAGAATATACTGAAATGTATACGTGAGGTCATGCATGCGTACGTTCCATTTTGATCAGCGTCCTCCTCACGGAAATACGGCCCAGCAAGTCAGACGTATCCTCTGCTAACATCAAAAACGTTAATAACGTACATTATGCCTCCCCCTCGCCGTTCAGACGACTAAGAGAGTGTGACAAACGCACCCGATTTGTTCTTTCGTTATTTTTATTATTAAGTAGTAGCGCCTGTTTTCCAGCAAGCACTCCCTTAACGCGGTTGGCGCCCGTCTACGAATGCACTTCTTTTCTGGGCTACAACCTGCCTCCACGGGGGGTAACTTGGACTGAAGTTGTATCGTAACGCGTCCTAGCTCGCGGAAAACGTGCAAATCGTGTCTGTGCAAGACCGGCGATGTGACAGGTGGGGCGCTTTCCACGAGCTCACCTCAACGGTAGCACAATACCATACACTTACAGCATCAATGTACCCACCCGTCTGCGGTGGCCGCTTTTCTGATGGAGGCAAAAAGTGAAAACGCCTGTGTGTTAGAGATTTAGGCGCATGTTAAAGATCCCCATGTGGCCAGAATTAATCCGGAGCACTCTACTACAGCGCGCCTTATCACCCGTGTTGCGTCGGCGTGTTAAAATCCTCATAATCAAACCACGCTTCGTGCCGACGTAAGGGCGCAACGCATTCGCGAGTAGGGCTCCCAACCAACAACTGTTCTGTGGCCTTCGACGACAGCTCGAACAGTCGATGTGTTCAGCTATACTATAGCGGCGGGAGCGGATGATAACCCTTCACTGCACTGCTTAAGTTTTAAGAAAGAGGTAAACAAATAATGAAACGCACATCCGGAAAACGGCGGAAGGGGGTGGGTTTTCACTCCGGGGCGAAAACTGGCTCAAAAACGCGGATGTGAGGGCCCTATGGCAGCGAGAGTGGCCATTGGCTGCGTAGCGGTAGGAGGGGGTGGCCGCGTTGTTCTAATTTTATTGATGATCACGGCTGCGGTGGCTGCGGGAACAGGCCTGCTTTTAATACCAAGCTGACTGCGAACGAAGCAAGGGCCCGAACGGAGGGACAGGGGGAAAAAAAAGGGAACGAGGCTGCAGCAGGGAAGAAGACGACGCGCGCGCGCGGCGGTACGTGATAAATGGTGTCTCGGTTCGCCTGATGAATGACGACCCCGCGCTTTTGATTTCTTTAATTATATTTCGCCATCACTTACGGTGCGGGCCACAGCGCTGCCTGGCGCGGCTGCGTCCCGCCGCCAAGCGACCCTGTTTGTTTCCCGGACGCTGCTTGGGCGAACAGGAAGGCTTCCGCTGCTGCTCTCACGGACTGCGAGCTGCACAAAGCGCGCTGAGCCGTTTACGGACAGCGCATCTATACCCTCTCCCTCTTGTTGTGTGTAAACATGCCACTGACTCACACTAGGAACACATCTTACGCTTCTTATTACGTCATTGGCCCATCAGTCTTTTCCTTGTGTGGTCCTCGCACGTTACAGCTCGACGCTGTTGTGTAGGGGCACGCCCGTCCGATTTCGAAGGGACGTCTTTTGTGCGCGTCTGAAGGGACGGTCGGTTCTTTCGAGACAAGTGCCATTCAAGAGACGGTACTGTCAAACTCCTTCTTGTAGGGAACAAGCTATGTAGTACTGATTCTCAAGAGATGGGGATATCAAGTGCATTGGTGTTGCCCAAGAACTGAGCGAAGTACTTCGGATGCACTGTCCTGAAGGGATAAGTCTGTCTATCAGTCGACTGAACCCAAAGCATACCTTAACATAACGCCGAATCGCTTCACGGGTTTTTCGAAGTAAAAGGCTTATTTTTTTAAATCGAAAACTTGATATGCAGCATAATGCGGTGGAGTCAAGTGGGGTAACTGCAATGAAACAGGTTTCCATGAGCAACAATGTATAAGAGGCTGTGGTGGTACGGACTAAAGCGATAGCGTTTGTAGTCGGGCAATCGCGTTTTCCTATGCTGTTTGTACCTCGTTTTTCTCCACAGCAGTGACGCCGCTATTGCCTCCCAGCCCTCTAATATTGCCCACCTGTCCATGTGTCACGGGACAGGTGGACGAAAACTTAAGGAGGCGTTATTCCTGGACTGGAAGACTAGAAGACCCGCAAAGCACCAAATTCGCGCTGTCAAGTCGACCGAGAGCAAAAGTGAGACGTGGCTTCTTATTCATTCTCAGCTCTCCTATGTGGCTGCCATTGATTGCTGCCTTGGCTGTGATGTGGCACGTACCCTCTCAAGGCGAATGATCAGTGCTGGCTACACTCCGGTTCCTCTCACGTGAATCGCGCTGGCAACGCACTTCCTTACAATGGCCCATGTGGAAAAAGAGCCATCCTGGCGATCATGGAGAGAGAGAGAGAGAGAGAGAGAGAGAGAGAGAGAGAGAGAGAGAGAGAGAGAGAGAGAGAGAGAGAGAGAGAGAGAGAGAGAGAGAGAGAGAGAGAGGGGGGGGGGGGGGGGTGGGAAGCAGTTTACTGCTCAAACCAGGAGCAGTCGCTAGCACCCACAGCCATACAAGTGATCCGGGTGAGAAGCTAGGAGCGGGCGTCGTTTCGTCATGCCGCGCTTTCTGACGCTGTTGGTCTTTCTTTGGTTAATGAGCATTCCAGTTGACGACATTTTTCGGCGTGTTTAACATGTTACGTGGCGGCAAGACACAAACCATTAATGTTTATGAACGATCTATTAACAATATTTACAACCGCTCATGACAGAAACCGTGCAGGCTGAACGCCGGCCTTTTTCCAGTCGTCTTTGATGCCGTACCATGATGGATGGTCCACCTGTCCCGGTGACAATGTACTCCTACAAAAATCACCGGAACGCAAGAAGGGCCAATCATGACATTGTTCACGAGGCCTCTTGCAACCGATAACTTTGAAGGAAGCCGGAGATTTGGTGGGTTGTATTTTTGTCTTGCGGAAACCCGTGAGCTGCGTGGGCACCAGCAGTCGATACGTAGAAGCTCCTCCCTCACCCCTTCGTATGTTCCTAGGTCTCTTGTCTGTAAATTACAGAGAAGTCACAGTCTCCCCCAGTTGCGGCAATATTAAGGCCGTGGTCAGACACAACTTTGCCCACTGTTTAGTTCACTGCTACACAGCGCAAGTTGGCAAAACACGCAGATTTCCTGAGAAACTGGCGTTTCCGGACGTGAAGTTTGCGTTTGCTTCAGCGACGACAGCAAGATCTCGTGGTTTACTTTGATTTCCAGTATGCTGCCAAGCTCCATTGCACGTGTCCTCGCTTTTCACTGGGTAGTTGAGCGGCCTTAACCGCAGGCGTATTTCCTTTATTTCTCAGCTTTTTTGCTTGAAAGACTTAAGTGTAGCCGGCTGCTAGTTTGATTTGGCGGCACGATGCCTCCACTTAGAGGCCGTATATCCACATTTCTTCCCCTTCAAAGACAATATTATTAATGGCCTCTCGCATCAGTTAAGCAGATAGGCTTCTTACGTGTTGCAACAGGTTACTTGTGCGGCAGATACTTTTACATCTCGTTTTTCCTCGAAATAAGAGGCAAGTCGAGCCGGTTAGGTATACC